>NC_081565.1:68721484-68914250 GCF_022355385.1 Mustela nigripes | reverse complement strand
CGAAGAAGAGGTTCCCTACTCAGGATTCGGTATGGAAGTTAAAGCTGGGAAACCAGCCTTCCCAGACCATTTCAAAGAAGTGTCTGCTGCCTCCTGAAAGCCTTTCACAGAAGGGTCAGCCTCCTTCTGAAAGCCTTTTCAGTTAAAAAAAAAGAAAGAAAAAAAAGACTTCTTGCAATGGCTTACTCCTGGGATAAAATGCAAAAGTCAAGAAAACTCCTAGGGGAAGCCCAGTCCCTTGTCATCTGTGGAAAGTAGAGGCCTGCTTAAAGGGAGGGCTGCTTTTACCAGGATGCCTGAAGCTCAGAAAATCATAACAGCTGTTGGGAAGTTCCAAGACGAGAGAATGGGGCGTCACGTGCAATAGGCAGCACCACACCTGCCCAAAACAGCCCTTTCCCTCCCCAACCAAGTTGGGGAAAACTCAGCAGAAAGCACAAGTGCAGGCCCAGGCACAGCCTGTCCTAGGGTACCCTTTCAACTACAGGGTTTCCGCCCATAAGGAGACAAATACCAGGTCCTGCCAGCAAGAAGCTGTCCAAGCTGGCCAAGGCCTTACTGGAAGTAACAGACAGCTCAGAAACAAGGACAGACAGCCTCAGAAAGTTGTGACATTTCAGGACCAGCTACCGTGTCAGAGGTATCCCCTCTCCATGCCCCCAGGGAGCCTGCGCCCCACCCAAAGGCCATATGCAGGCAGCAAGCTGCCCAGTGGCCTCCGGCCACTCTCACAACTCCTGAAGGCACTGTGTGCAGAGATGTATCTCTACTATTTAGACAGAAAACTTCTCCAGAATTTCCAGTCAGGGGGTTTTGGGGGCATTTCCTACCCCAAAATAATCCCTTGTGAGGAATAAATGTTTCTCTAATAAAGTGAGGTCTGTTCTGTGTACTGTCTTGGGAGCATGGGTTTTGGGTAACTCAGTTCAGCTGTTACTGATTTTTTCCTTCAGCTTCTAAAAGGTGACCAATCTCCTGGATCTCTTGGGAAATATATATCATGTGCCCCCAAAAGCCCCCCAAAACCCATTCCCTCTCTGATGAAGTTTGAGGAATTGGGCTCTCTCTCCTGTCCCATGGCTGAAAATATATAGTAGCTCACACCTCTCCCCTCATTGAATGTTTTACACCCTTTACAAGTCTTCTATATCTGAGGATGATCAAAGACAGGTATAGTTTTCATAAAATGATTAAGACACTGTAGTTTCTTCACTGTTATTGTGTTACAGTAGCTTAATCATTACTTAGAATTCAGTGATCAGAGGGTCCCACAGATGGATGAACTCTGAATGGGAGTGTTTTCAGGGGGTGATGTTGTTCGGGTTGATCTTGGGCTGGTTGGGATAGCATCAAAGAATACCCTAGATGATGCTGAAGAATCTCCTGTGAGTCACGTTAAACTTGACATTGAGGTTTCCCACTGGAAGTGTTTCCCCTCCCTGGGTGTTTCTTCAGGCTGCTGGACTGAAGATGGTTTTTGCAGAACCAAAGCATCACTTAGCTGTTAGTGGTAGGAATGTTTACAAGGCAGCAACCACCTACCAGGATAAGACACCTTTGAAGAAATGAAAAAGTGAAAGAGGGACCTTGCTGGTAAAACAAAAGTTTATGTCTAATCATCCCCTTCTCAGGACCCTGTCCCGCTCCCCTCCTTCCTCAGTCTGATCCAGGCACCACCACTTTGAGGCAGACTGGAATCTGGCACAGCCTACCCTTGCCTTATACCAAAAAGCCATGGTTCTGTTCCTTGAGTATGCAAGCAATACCTGCAGGCTGTCAGGCATGGCATCCCCTTTGGGGGAAGGTGATCTTGGTGCCTGCCTTCCATCCACACTCGATGACAATATATAAGATACGGCCTTTACTATGGCTAGGGTGGCAGTATGCCACCTTCAATATTCACAGCCTTAGTGGAGCCATGGTAGCTCTTCCCCAGAACACGTGCAACTTATGAACCAGAGGTGAGTTCTAGACTGTGTACCAGGATACAGATGTTTGGGGGCTTTCCATGGAACTCCATGGAATGCTTTTTTTTAGGGGGAGGCAAGACGGCACACATTCCCACACTTCCAACAGGGCTCTGGAGGGAAGGCAACTCCACCTCAGACTGGGACTCAAAATGGGGTGAGTGTGCTAGAGAACACCTGAGGTAGTCTTCTGGACAGTCTCAGGACTGCTCAGGGCTAAAACAAAAAACCAGATGCCCATCACCTCTCTCACTACCACACTTGTAGCTTCTTGTCCAGGTTATAATTGACCCTACACTATTTCAATGTTGGGGTCACGGAAGGAATGCAGATTTGATGCTGTGAAGGCCCTGAGGGGGACAAAAGGTGGGAAAGAGCCCTGGGCAGGGAGCCTGAAGAGGTGAGGAGGGGGTACAGGGGGCTCTAACATCTATGCGGACAGACCAGCCATTATGTCCAATCCAGTGCACTTTGTGCCACCCTGTAGAGCTTATTACCAGGAATATTTCTGCCATGGGAATACTATAGTCTGACATTCTGTCCCTCTCCTTCATGCCCCTGTCCTTCCAGCTTATATGTCCCTGTTAATTTTTAAATCCACATCATTCACCTTCCACTTCTTGCCTATCCAGCTAATTAATTTATTCCTTTCCTCACTGACTGGTTGTCAGGTAACCAACGTGTAATAAGCACCAATCCAGCATAGGAAATAGAGTCCATGGTACTGGAACAGCGTTATCTGGTGACATGTGGTAGCTGCAGTTGTGGTGAGCACAGCACAGCATAGAGTTGCATACCTGACACTAATGTGATATTGCATCAGCCATTCTTCAGGTAAAAAACAAAACAAAACAAAACAGGCTCTAGTACAAGTGGACGACACCATCTAATCCCCTTCAGTCCTTCCTATCTGGCAAAATTTTGTCTCTCTGCCTCTTTTAGAAATGCCTTTCTGTATGTAACTGATTATTGTTGGATTAAATCTCTCATGTTAAAACTGAGTCTAATCACAACTGAGTCTACTGATGCCACATGAAATTCAGCCCCGGCACTACCTGGAAATCATTCATTCTCCACAAATACTTATCCAAAACTTATTAACTTGAACAAAATAAATGGAGTTAGGTCCCTGTTTCCTTAGTACATTCTCTCCTCAGTGTACCCATATCTAATTTATTTTATTTCAAATTTTATTTGACAGAGAGCAGGAGCACAATCAGAGTGAGTGACAGAGGTAGAGGGAGAAGCAGACTTCCTACCAAGCAGGGAGCAGGACTCAATCCCAGGGCACCAGGGTCCTCACCTGAACCAAAGGCAGATTCTTAACTGACTGAGATACCCAGGTGGCCCTCATATCTATTTCAAATTTCCTTTACTTTCCTCAAACTTATGCCATCTTCGCTTGTCCAGCAGATGTGCTGGACCACAGCTCACAGAGGAGCAAGAAAGCAGTGACCGAGCTTCTCACAAAACAAAACAAACCCAAATCCTTCAAAAAACAACAACAAAAATTAAAAACCTCCCCATTCTTCTTTTTCCTCTTCCTTCCTGTTATATGGAAAGAGATTTCCTTCCCAATCTCAAAGGAAATATACTTTCTGAAATGCTGTTATTGAGAGTGAGCTAACTTCTAGTCTTGATGGACTGATCCACCCTTGCCAGGTCTCCTGAACCCTCCTCCCTGTCCTTATGAGGCACCCAACATCTTTTTCTTATGGTTTTACTACATCTTTTTTTAAAATTATTTTTACTACATAAATGTTTAAATATGTCCAAGAGCTCATAGACAATATAACTTCCCATATATCCGTCATCCAACTTGCACTGTTATCATTGGGCAGGTGTGATACACTGTGATTAAAGTGCAAAAGCCCCTTTAAAACACCTTGCCAAATAAATAAATAAATAAATCGCCTTGCCATCCATCTCTGAGACATATGCTATGTGCTCACATCAAAGCTTTCAGATTTCTAATGTATTTATCACCTGTGCTACACACTTATTCACAACAGGTGTATGCAGCATTGGTGTCAAAAAGGCACCAGGTTTTAGAGGCTGTTGGAAACCAGTTCTGCTCTGCCTTATAGTCAACCCTGAGGAGTCATTTGAGTGAATTCTCTCTTACGGAGAAAATTCAGGGCAGAATTTCACTGTCCCTTAATCACTCAGTAAGTGTAATATGCAAAAAGTATAGTACATTGTATATGTTGTTAAAGACTTGACACTATGTGTTTTCAAATATTTAGTAGAAAAAATATGGCCTGTTACTTTTCAAATAAACTACTGTGTTTCACCTTAAATTAAGTAGACCAAACACTCCCCTCTTTCCAAAATGCCATTAAAAGTAAAAGAGTAGATGAAAACTGCTCAATATCATTAACCATTAGAAAAATGCAAATCAAAATATTTGCCAAAATTTCACACCCACAAGGATGGCTAAAATTTAAAAAAAAATACAAATATTATTGGGAATGTGGAGAAATTAGAACCCCCATGCAATGTTGGTGAGAATGAAAAATGGTACAGCTATTTTAGAAAACAGTGTGGCAGTTGCTCAAAATGTTAGACATAGAGTGAACATAGGACCCAGCAGTTCCACTTCCTGGTATATATACTCATGAGACATGAAAACATAGGTCTACACAAAAACTTGTAAAGAAATTTTCATAGCTATCTTATTAAAAGGTCAAAAGAAGGAAACAATTCAAACATCTGTCAACTGAGAACTGGGTAAATAAAATATAACATATCCCTATGATATGATGTTGTTTGGAATAAAAAAGACCAATCCAGGGGCACCTGGGTGGCTCAGTGGGTTAAAGCCTCTGCCTTCGGCTCAGGTCATGATCCCAGGGTCCTGGGATCGAGCCCCACATCAGGCCCTCTGCTCAGTGGGGAGCCTGCTTCCTCCCCCCATCTCTCTCTGCCTGCCTCTTTGCCTACTTGTGATATCTGTCTGTCAAATAAATAAATGAAATCTTAAAAAAAAAAAAAAAGACCAATCCATGCCACAACACGGATGAACCTTGAAAAAAAATGTTAAATGAAAGAAGCCAGTCACTAATATTCACATGATTCCACTCACATGAAATGTCCAGAATAGGGAAATCTAGAAAGAGAAATTGGTTCGTTTTAGAGCTGGAGGGAGGAGGGGAGAGGAGAATAATAGCAAAAAGTTGCAGATTTGTTTCTCTTAAGTCATGATAATGTTTTAAAATTGACTGTGGTGATGCTGAAAATCAAGGAATTATACATGTTAAATAGGTGAATTTTATGGTACGTGAGCCGTATTTCAGTAAAGCTGTTAAAACACGTAAAAGATTTAAAAATAAATGCTTAAGGATGACAAGAAGGAACATAAAGGACAAAAGTTGTCAACATTTTTGGAAGTTGGAAATCTGGTGGAGGACTGCTAACTGACTAGCAGAGCAAACAAAGTGCTGGCAAATCATTCACACTGCAAAACCGAGAAGATGAGCAACCTGGTGGCACTAGAGAAAAAAGAAATTTGGGATTCCATGTTAGTAAACATGTTGAATTATTGTTCTTATTTGTTTTATATTGCATACAATTTCTAAAATTTTTTTTAAGTGGGGGTGCTCTTTGCCAGTTTTGTAAAACCTTGTTGAAATGTTAGCATGTTTCAAATGTGCAGAGAGGATCCCAGGTTTCTTGCATTGGACAGAACTTGTGACAACTATTTTAAAGTTAGCATTGCACACATCTGGGGTCAGAGTATGGTGGAGGCAGTAGCTTCTGGAATCAAAGTCAGAAATCTCAAAGGCTGGGTTAAATTTTTTAAAATGTATTTGAAAATAAAGTTGTGGAAAAGTTGTATAGATGGTAAAGCCATATACCCTTTATCCAGATGTTCCTATTAAGGTTTTGACCTGTTTACCTTCTCACTCTCCTTTCCTCCTTCCCCTTTTCTCTATATAGGAAAACACATATACATACAGGAAAATTATGCATACATTCTTGAATAATTGAGAATACATTTCATGCATCACACACTTTCTCCCTGAATATTTCATAGTGCTTTTTTTTAAAGATTTTATTTATTTGACAGAGAGAGACACAATGAGAGAGGGAGTGGGAGGGGAGGAAGCAGGCTTCCCTCTGAGCAGAGAGCCCAATGCGGGGCTTGATCCCAGGACCCTGGAATCTTGACCTGAGCTAAAGGCAGATGCTTAATGACTGAGCCACCTAGGTGCTCCCATAGTGCATTTCTTAGAAAAGAATATTATCTGACACCAGAGTTATCTCCTTCAGTAAATTTCACATTGATGCAAAACTTTTCACTAATCTCCCACTCAATTCCATTTTTATCAATTTATCAAGTAATGTCCTGTGTGTGTGCATGTATTTGTGTGTGTGTGTAAACCTCCTTACAGGAATTAGTATAGGATGACATACTACATCTAGTTGCTGTGTACCTTTAGTTTCCTTTAATTGGGATCAGTCTCTCAGCCTCTTTTAGAACAAGGCCAGGTTTAAAAAATCAATTTGATACGCCATATTTACAACTCCTTCTCACCTGGAAATTTTGGGGGGTGGAGCTTATCTTGCTCAGATGTCAAAGGATGTTTTTATGGTTGTGAGTCCTAGGGGCCATAGGGACAGTTAAGACCATATTTTCTATTTAAAACCAATTCCAGAAATTCAAAGATATGTGGGGGGATTTTTATTAACAGACATACTTCCTGCAAGCGAGAGAGTGTGTGAAGTGGGGCAGGATAGAAATGTGCTTTCCTTTTGGAGAGATAATGGTGAAGCTGTAGATGCAGGATGAGAGAGGAATAGAAGGCTATCATTACTGGCAAACCGTCCTCATATGGGAGGGAAAGGATTGAGTGTCTAGGGCCAGAGAGTGATTCATCAGTGAGGGAATGCAGGTGAGTCAAGTAAGGAAATGATACAGAGCTTAATTTCAACAGTTTATAATCTAAATAATGAAGCCATAAGGGTTCCAACTATTAAATGACTAGGTAGCATGGGGAGAAGAAATAAATACATATAACCATCAACAAAAATGACATTATTATTTAAAATTGGTAGAGATGATGATAAGATTTTTTAATTTATTTTATATTTATTTGCAGCATAACAATATTTTTTATTTTTGCACCACACCCAGTGCTCCATGCAATCCATACCCTCTATAATATGATAAGGTATTTTGGTGAAAATTCTATGATGGTCTGAAAACATACTTTGTGTGATTTCTATTTTATATTTGTTAAGGTGTGTTTTGTGGTCCTAAATATGGTCCATCTTAGTGAATGTTTCATGTGAGCTTGAGAAGTATGTCTACTCTGTGGTTGGATGAAGAATTCTATAAATGTCAGTTACAGCAAGTTGATTGAAGATGTTGTTTGGGGAAACTATATCTTTACTGGTTTTCTGCCACTGAATCTGCCCATTTCTGAGAGAGAGCTGTGGAAATCTCATTTTTTCTTGGAATGGATTCACTGCAAGTGTATTCATCCATTTTTTTCTTGCAATTATACCAGTGTTTGCCTCATATATTTTGACACTGTGTTTTACATGTGTACCTGTTAAGGAGTGTTCTGTCTTCTTGGAGAATTGACCTCTTTGTTGTTATGTAATGCTCTTCTTTACCACTGATAATTTTCCTGTTGTGAAGTTTGCTTTGTCCAAAATAATAGAGATACTCCTATTTTCTTTTCATTGGTGCTAGCATGGTACATTTTTCTCTCTCTTTGTTTTTAATCTATCTGTATCTTTATATTAAAAGTGAGTATTTAATAGACAATATATAATTGGGTCTTTGTTTTTATGTGCTCTGACAGTCTCCTCTTTTAATAAGTGAATTTAGACCACTTCGATTTAGTGATTTTTAAATGCAGTTGGATTAATATCTCTACCTTGTCTGTACTATTTGCTATTCATTATACCTATCCTTTTCCTCTTTTTCTGTTTTTTTCTTATTTTAAAAAAGCATTATATCTAATTCTATTTTCTCACTTTTGTTAACTTATCAATTACTCTGATTAAAAATAGTTTAGTGTTTGTCCTAGAGTTTGTAATATACATTTAGAAGTACTCTAAGTCCCCTTTCATATAATGTTAGATCACTTCATAGATAGTGCAGGAGTGTCCAGTTCCTCCTGTCCCTTGTACCACTGATGCCATTCATTTCACTTATCCATGTACTATAATCACTGAACACATTATCATTATTGTTATTATTAGGTCAATTGAGAATCAGATGAATGAAAGTTTTATTTGACCCTCATTTATTCCTTCTCTTCCTTTACTTTCTGTAGATCTGAGTTATTTTCCTTCTCACTAAAGAAGTTCTTTTAACATTTATGCAGGGCAGGTCTGTTGCTGATGAATTCCCTGTTTTCATTTGTCTAAGTTTTAATTTCTCTTTTACTTTTGCAGGATAATATCATTAGATATAAAATTTTGGATTGGTGGTTTTTTCTTTCAACACTAAACATTTCACTCCAATCTCTTACTTTCATGGTTTATGATAATAGGTCATAATTCTTATGTTTTTTTCCTCTAGAGGTAGAGTTTCTATTTCCTTCTGGATTCCTTCAAAACTTTATCTTTTGTTTTCCTATCATTTGAATATGATATGTCCAGGTATAGACTTTTGTAGTATTTCTCTGCTTGGTGTACTCTGAACTTCCACAATGTATCATGAACCTGTTATTAATTTTGGAAACTCCTTGGCCATTATTACTTCAAAGAATTTTTTCTGTTCTTTCTTCTTCTGGTATTCTAATTATGTATCTGTTATACAGTTTGAAACACAGCTTTGTAGTAAAGCTTGAAATCAGGTAACGTGCTGCTGCCAGTTTTATTTTTGTTTTTCAACATTTCCTTAGTGATTCGGGGTCTCTTCTGATTCCATACAAATTTTAGGATTATTTGCCCCAGCTCTTTGAAAAATACCGGTGGAATTTTGATCAGAATGGCATTAAAAGTATAGATTGCTCTAGGCAGTATAGACATTTTAACAATGTTTATTCTTCCAATCCAAGACCATGGAATGGTCTTCCATCTTTTTGTGTCTTCTTCAATTGCTTTCATGAGTGTTCTGTAGTTCCTCGAGTACAGATCCTTTACCCCTTTGGTTAGGTTTATTCCCAAGTATCTTATGGTTCTTGGTGCTATAGTAAATGGAATCAATTCTCTAATTTCCCTTTCTGTATTTTCATTGTTAGTGTATAAGAAAGCCACTGATTTCTGTACATTGACTTTTTATCCTGCCACATTACTGAATTGCTGTATGACACAGTTCTTGGGTATTCTAGACTTTAGCATTAAGAAAATTCTTTTTCTCTTTGTATTTCAGTTTGGAATGTTTCTACTGACATATATGCAAAATCACATATTTTTTCCTTGCCTTTATGGACTCACTGATGAGTCAATCAAAGTCAGTGTTCATTTGTCATACTGCTTTTGTTTTCTGATGTTTCCTTTTGATTTTTTCATAGAATTTCCCTCTCTTGGCTTACATGCATCATCTGTTTTTATATGTTGTCTATCTTTTCCATTAGAGCCCTTAACATAATAATCATGATTATTTTAGATTCCATGTATGAGAATTCTGAAATTTTTCATATCTGAATGTGCACCTGATGCTTGGTTTGTCTGACAAGTTTGCTTTTTCTTGCCTTTA
Organism: Mustela nigripes; assembly: GCF_022355385.1. Classification (NCBI taxonomy): domain Eukaryota; kingdom Metazoa; phylum Chordata; class Mammalia; order Carnivora; family Mustelidae; genus Mustela; species Mustela nigripes. Next base: position 68,904,623 of record NC_081565.1, on the reverse strand, counting down.
GCATGCCTTGCAAGGTTTCTTTGAAAGCCAAATGTGATGTATTGGGTAATCGGAACTGAAATAAAGAGACCTTTAATGTGAAGTCTTATGTTAGTCTGGTTAAGTGTTGGGATATGTTTAATATTTACTGTAGCTATGCATATCAGGCTGCAATTTCCTCTAGAGTCCTTGTTTTTGTCTCTCCTAGTTTTTGTCCTTGTTTTGTCTCTCTTTAGTTTTCCCTAAATCTGCTCTGGCAGGATAGTTAAGCTGAAATGTGTGCATGCTAGGATAGAGTGGGGAGTGGGCCTCATGGCTCTCCACACAAAGTGTGCCCTAGCAAGACAACTGAAGCTGAAGTGTGTGCAAGCTGGAGTGTTCCAGGGATTTCCATGCAGGGGGCATCATGACAGGTGGCTGAAGCTGAAATGAGTACAAGCTGGGGTTTCTCCAGTATACTCCATACAAGAAGTTCCCTGGTGAGTCTTCTGGAGCTGAGGCAAGTAGAGCTGGGATGCCCTACTTGCACAGGTTGCCCTGGGAGCATCTAAGAGTCAAAGTTGTACAGGCATGAAATGTTCTGGGGTCTTTGTTCCTGTGTCACCTTGGTGAAACAGCTAGAACTGAGGTGAACACTCACTAGGTGTGTCCCAGTGTACACTGTGCTGGGGCTGCTTTGTTGGGACAGCTGGGGCAATGTGGTCTAGGGACCTGGGGCTCTTAGGCATGGTAGTAGGTCAGCAATGGACTCAGACTCTGCTCCTGTCTATGCTCCTGTCTAGAGGGTGTAAGTCAACTCTGGTGCTTACTAGCCCCTCTGACCTGGAAAGATTTTCAGCAACTCCCCTGCCATTTGGTGGAGTTCTGTGCCTGGATCCTTTATACTCTAGTTGTTATTTTAAACCATGGCTTTTGATCTAAGCTGCAGGTACCTGGGTCTAGTGTGGACTAGGTTCCTGGGGCTTACTGAGTTGGCAGGATGGCCATGGCATCTGGACCTCACTCCTGCTTGCACTATGAAGCTGGAGGGGGAATGTAAAGAGTGGTACTGGCCAGCCCATCTGACGCAGAGAGAATTGCAGCAGCTCTCCTAATGTTTGGCAGGATTATTGGGCTGGTTTCTTTATATTTTAGTTGCCCTTTTAAGCCATGGCATTTTTTTCTGCGCCTAAGGGTTGAGAAAAATCAGCATTAATTCTTCAAATGTTTCATGTCATTCTTTCATGTCATTCACGAGTGAGACCCTTTGGTCCTTGGCTTTTCTGTTGGGAGATTTTTGATTACTGAATCGATCTGCTTGTTCATTATTGCTCTGTTCACATTTCTTCATGATTCAGTCTTGGTAAGTTATATATTTCTAGGAAATTATCCATTTCTTTTAGATTATCCAATTTGTTAGTGTATAGTTGTTCATAGTAGCCTCTTATGATCTTTGTATTTTATGGCACCAGTTGTAATGTCTCTTTTTTCATTTTCTGTTTCTATTTTTAAATTTTCTACATTTCAATTCAATTAGCCAACATATAGTTCATCATTAGTTTTTGTTGTAGTGTTCAGTGTTTCATTAGTTGCATATAATACCCAGTGCTCATCACATCACATGCCCTCCTTGATATCCATTACCCAGTTACCCCATCTCCCCACCCATCTCCCCTCCAGCCACCCTCAATTTGTTTCCTGGAGTCAAGAGCTTCTCATGGTTTGGCTCCCTGATTTCTTCCCATTCCGTTTTTCCTCCCTTCTCCTATGATCCTCTGCACTATATTTTATATTCCACATAGGAATGAAACCATATGATAATTGTCTTTCTCTGCTTGACTTATTTCACTCAGCATAATCCCCTTCAGTTCCATCCATTTCAGTGGAAATGGTAGGTATTCATCCTTTCTGATGGCTGAGTAATATTTTATTGTATATATGAAACATATTTTCTTTATCCATTTATCTGTTGAAGAAGATGTCCTCTCCTTCCAGTGTTTGGCTATTGTGGACATCGTTGTATGAACATTGGGGTGAAGGTGCCCCTTCTTTTCATTACATTTGTTTCTTTGGGGTTACAGAAGTGCAATTGCTGGGTCATAGGGTAGATCTGTTTTTAACTTCCTGAGGAACGTCCATACTGTTTTCCAGAGTGGCTACATCAGCTTGCATTTCTGTTTTTATTTATTTGAGTCTTTCTTAGTCTAGCAAAAGCTTTGTCAATTTATCTTTTGGTTTTATTTATCTTTTCTGATACCCTTCTGATCTCTATTTCATTTGTCTCTGCTTTGATCTTTGTTACTACTTTCTTTCTGCTAACTTTAGGGGTAGTTTCTTTTTTTTTTTTTTTCAGCTTCTTGAGGTGTAAAGTTAGATTGTTTATTTGAAATATTTCTTTTTCTTAACATAGATGCCGATTTCTATAAAAATCCCTCTTAGCACTGCTTTTGCAGAATCCCAGAAGCTTTGGTATGTTGTATTTTCATTTTCATTTAAGTTTTTTTTCTATTTCTGTTGATTTCTTCTCCAGTGCAATGGCTGTTCAGGAATGTATTTAATTTCTACATGCTTATAATTTGTCCTTTTATCCTCCTCTTATTGATTTCTAGTTTCATACAGTCGTCATTAGAAAAGATACTTGGCATGATTTCAGTCTTCTTAAACTTGCAAAGCCATTTGTGTGACCTGTTGTATGATCTTTTCTGGAAAATATTCCATATGTACTTGAGAAGAATATTCTGAGGAGAAGGGAGTTGGGGGAAATTGGAAGGGGAGGTGAACCATGAGAGACTATGGACTCTGAAAAACAATCTGAGGGTTTGAAGTGGCAGGGGGGTGGGAGGTTGGGGGAACCAGGTGGTGGGTATTAGAGAGGGCACAGATTGCATGGAGCACTGGGTGTGATGCAAAAATAATGAATACTGTTATGCAGAAAATAAATAAAAAATAAATTTAAAAAAACAATGCAGACACGTGAAGTTCCCCACCCCCCAAAAGAATATTCTGCTGTTGGGTGACGTATATTCTATATATGTCTCTTAGGACCATTTGGTTTAAAGTATGGTTCTTGGTTGGGTGCCTGGGTGGCTCAGTCGGTTAAGTGTCTGCCTTCAGCTCAGTTCATGATCCCAGGGTCCTGGGATTGAGTCCCACATCAGGCTCCCTGCTCAGTAGGAGCCTGCTTCTCCCTCTCCCTACACCTGTTGCTCCCTCTGCTTCTGCTCTCTCTGTCAAATAAATAAAATCTTTTTTTAAAAAAAGTACGGTTCTTGGTTGATTTTTTCTCTCTGGATGATTTATCTATTGTTGAAAGTGAGGTATTGATAGTCCTACTGTTGCACTGTTGTTTGTTTGGTTTTTTTTTTTTAAGATAGATTTATTTGTTTGTTTCTTTGTTTCTTTGTTGTTTGTTTTTATGAACGAGGCAGACAGAGAGCATGAGCCAGGATTGGGGAGGTGTGGGGAGAAGTCAGAGGGAGAAGCAGACTCCCCACTGAGAGGGAGCCTGATGGGCCACTGGATCCCAGGACCCTGGGATCATGATCTGAGCCAAAGCCAGACACTTACCCAACTGAGCCATATAGGTGCCCCCCCTTTTTTGCATTGTTTTCTATTTCTCTCCTCTGATCTCAGTATTTGTTAATATTTTAGATGCTCTGATGTTGACTGCATATATGTTTACAACAGTTATTTCTTCTTGATGAATTGACCCATTTATCATCATATAATGACCTCCTTTGCCTCCTGATACCATTTTTGACTGAAGTTGTATTTTGTCTAAATATAGTGAGCTCTACTTTCTTTTGGTTTTCACTGGCCAGGAATAGTTTTTTTCATCCATTTACTTTATGCCTATGTGTTTCCTCAAAGCTGAAGCAGTTTGTTGTAGACAGCATATAATTGGGTCATCTTCAACTCCCCCTCCTTATCCCCCTCTGTCCCTTTCCAAGTGTCTTCTTCTGGAATTCCAAATATTCTGATTGTTTCCCTTGATGGCATCCCATAGATCACATAGGCTTTCTTCACTCTTTTAATTCTTTTTTCTTTCTCTCTTCAGACTGGATACTTTCAAAATTCCTGTCTTCAATATCACATATTCTTTCTTCTGCTTGATCAAATCTCCTATTGATGTTTTCTATTGCAGTTTTTGTGTCATTCATTATATTATTCAGCTCCAGAATTTATTTATATTATATTATATTATATTATATTATATTATATTATATATTATATTATATTATATTATATTATATTATAAAAATAATTTTTATCTCTTCATTGAAGTTCTGGCATTGTTTATATAACATTTTCTGGTTTTGTTGAATTGTCTTTTTGTTTTCTGGTAGTGGATTGAGTTTCCTTAAAATACCTGTTTTGGATTATTTATTTGGTAAATCCCAAATCTCCATATTTTGGGGTTTGGTTACCAGATTATCATGACTCTAAATTGTGTGATGTTACCTTGACTGTTCATGCTCTTTGAAGCTTTGCATTAGTTACTGTCTTTGCTTGTGAATTCTCAGTTCTATCCTCTAGACTTCAGTTACTATTTTCAAAATATACCTTCTGTTAGTCCTGGTAGAGTTTCAGACACTATCTCAGATCTTCTGTAGTTATACTTGCTCTATGTTTCTTTCTCCCTCTTTTGGCAGAATTCTAAAGCTTGTATATCTTCTCTGGATCCTAAATACACAGACCAAGTACTGACAACCTCCTTTTTCCCCTTTGGTGGCACTAATGTCTGTAATCTTCCCTGGCCTGCAGAGTGGCTGACTTTCTGCATGTTGACTGGCCATCTGACAAAGCCCACTCACAGAGCTATCTGGAGCACATAAAGGGAGCTGGCCAGTTGTGGGTGTGGGTGGGCACATGGAGTACTGGCATGCTCGTGGACCAGTTGGGGGAATCTATAGGTAAGTTCTTCCCTGTGGCTCATGAGTGGACTTCTTAACACAATCTGGGAAAGAGTTAGGATCAGCATCCCTTTAATGTCTTCTGATATAATTGTATCTGCTTCTGTCCCCACCTCTTCTTTGCACTCCAGTCATATAGCTCATGATTCAGTACTCTGGATGGGGTGAGACTGAAATGAATCCCTTTAGCAGTGTCCACCACACCTAGGGAAGCCAGCTTCTTGCTTTCACAATCTCCCTTTCCCTTGTAGGATAAATCACAGGTCAAGGAATATATTTCTTGGCCGTCAGCTGTGCCACTTAGGAGGAGTGATGTAGGGAAAGTAAAATCGTTCTTACTCCAGTGTATCCAAAATCATGGTTTTCCTTCCCCAGAGTGCTGCAATTTCTTTTCTATAATTCTGGACTTTCATAAAAGCTCTCTTGTCTGTGAATGATTTCCTAAGTCAGTGTTCTTCAGGGACTGATGAACCATGGCCATGGGTCTGGAGCTGACCCATGGGCCACTGCAGGCTCCACAGACACGACCAAGGTTTGTCTGCCTTTACCTGACAAATGGATGAGCCCCTCCCAGATGTTTTGGCATATGCTTCTAAATCTCACAGCTCCCTCCTTCCACTTTATGTCTGTTCTAAAATTTGCTCTTTTTGGTTACCATTGCAATTATATAAAACATCCTAAAGTTGCAATAGTCTATTTAAAACTGATTGCTACTTAATTGTAATCCTATTTAAAAACTCCTTGACATCTGTGTCTCACTCATTTTATGTTGTTTGACACAAATTACTGTTTTATCTTGTATGTCCCTTAACATAGAATTATAATTCCTTTTTTTATGCTTTTAAAACCTATATGCTAGGTTCTTAAATTATTTATGTACCTACATTATGATACTTCAGGATTCTGTACTTGCTTTAATAATTCCCTTTATCAGGGATTTTTATATTTTTATATGGTTTTGTGTTGCTTTTTATCATCCTTTCACTTCAATTTAAAGGACTCCCTTCAGTACTCCTTCTAGGGCTGGCCTAGTGGTGATGAACTTCCTCAGTTTTTGTTTATCTAGAAAATCTTCATTTCTCCTTTGTTTTTGAAGGACAGTTTATCCAGATATAGTATATTTGGTTAATAGTTGTTTTTCCCCCAGCATTTCAAATATATTATCACACTCTCTTTTAATCTGTAAGTTTTCTGATGACAAGTTGCTGATAACCTAATAGGAGCTCCTTTGTATGTGGTTAGTCACTTCTCTTGCTACTTTCATGATTCTTTGTGAATTTTGACAGTTTGATTATTATATGGTGTAGTATAGATCTCTTTAGATTATCCTAGAGTTCTTTGAGCTTCTTGAATTTGTATGACTATTTCCATCCTCACATTTGGCAATTTTTTATCCATTATTTTTCAAAGAGACTCTCTGTCCTTTCTTCCTCTGTTGGGACTCCCATAATGTGTATGTTTTTCTGCTTAATGAAATTCTCTAAATCTCTTAGCTTACCTTTACTTTTCTTCATTCTTTTTACCTTTGCTCCTAGCCTCGGTAATTCTGAATGTTCTTTGAGCCCACAGATTCTTTCTCATGTCTGATCAAGTCTTCTGTTGAGTCCCTCATGTTAATTTTTCAAATCAGTTATCAAATCTTTAGTTCCAAAATTCCTTTTTGGTCCTTTTTTATAATTCTTTTTTTTAAATCTCCTTTTGTTTATGCATCTTTTTCCTGATTTTATTAGGTTGTCTGTGATTTCTTTTCATCATTGCTTATAATTATGATGAATATTTTGAAAACACTTTGATTTGTAATTTATATACATCTCTGCTTCCTTAGCATTGCTGTCTGGAGAATTCATTTGTCTTTTGGGCTGTGTTTCTCTGTTTCCTTATATGCCTTTTTATCTTACATTGGGTTTTAGATTTATAAAATCTGCCACCTTTTCCCCTCTTTGCAGTTTGATTTTTGTACAGAGAGGACTTTCTCCAGTCACCCTGGTTAGAGATTCTGGAGACCTCTGAATCCCTTTCTGAAATGTGTCCTCTCTGGGCTTTTTGGTGTAATCTCCTAATTAAAGAAGTTTGCTAGTTTCTACTGAGGAGCTTCCGCTCATGTCTTTCTCTTGTACTGCAGGTGCTCTTGTGTTAACGAAAGCTGTGGTACTGGATCTCTACCCAGTGTATGTCTGTGGTATTGTGCTCTGGTGCACATCAATGTCTTTGTTTTCAACTGCCCCTTACCCGGTGCCCTGTTCCTATCAGTTTTTAGATTCAAGCAACACAGACATAAACACCTTTGATAATTCCACAAAAAGTCAGAACATTAGATTTTTGTTCTACTTTCCTCTTTCCCTCCTCAGAGGGAGGGAAAGTTGGGAGTTTTCTCCCAATTATGTCACAGTACTAGAGGGAGGGCCTCTAGCAAGTGAGCGCCATAAATTCTCCCATAGAGCTTCATTGCAGTTGGCATCCTTCTCACCTGAAATGCAGAAACTTCTTAAGTGGTTATTTGATTTCTCACAGAGGTGACTGGTTTGTGAATTATTGTTAAGTGAGTGCCTCCATGACAGAAGGAGAGTCTGGGTTTCTCATTTCACCATCTTATTCTGTCACTCTTCTCTGTTGAGCTCTTTTTAGACTCGGATCATCCCCTCAGGCAGCTGCTAAGTTAACCATAGACACTAGTTGGTTTTTGAGAAGGGCCATAGGAGAGCTAGGAGCACAGATGGAGCTCTGAATAAGGTCAAATAAAGAGAAGTCAGAATGGATCCTTTCAGGGAACTGCCATCCAGATCATGTCTTTCGGGCTATTAGGGAACTCCAAATCCATTCTATCCCCTTCCAGTGGCGACAATGCCGCTATTTTCACAGCTACCTTAGTAGTGAGGCTGTTGGTTTTCAATGATATATCAGGGCTGGCAAGAGAGAGATGTGAATAGGGCAAGATAAAATGCCACAAAGCTCACTGATCTAACAGCTGGTTTTCCCTGAATAAATTGTATTAATTATTTTCAAGCCTTTGGATAATTTCCAGAGTTCTGAAAAGTAGACTTTCACAATTTTTGCCAGTGTTCTCATTGCTGTTATGGAGGAATGGATTTTCATAAGGCTATTCTAGCACTCTAGGAGAACTTTTCCATAAAATATAATTTTAATGACCTATCACTTAACTATTCAACTAGCTGTTCTTTTCATTTTGTTGAAAGCAAAGAATTGATAATGAACTGATCTGCAGAAGGACCTGTCACACTCATTAGGATCGTTCACTCCTTCAGTTCACAAGATTATGCCAGAAAAGCTTTACCAAATCCTAGATACTGACCTCAATTTGTATCCATCTTTTTACTTATAAGCACCTCGTTTAACCCAATGTAATTACCAGAGTTTGAGAAAATCAAATTGAGAAAATCAAATTATACTATCGTTTGATAGCTCCCTCACTTAATTTCATAAAGAAAGGGAAATCTTTTTTTTTTTTTTTTAAGATTTTATTTATTTGTCATAGGGCACAAGCAAGGAGAGCAGCAGGCAGAGAGAGAAGCAGACTACTGGCTGAGCAGGGAGCCTGATACGGAACTCAATCCCATGACTCTGGGACCATGACCTGAGCAAAAGGCAGATGTTTTAACTGACTGAGCCACCCAGGTGTCCCAGGAAATGTATTCTATAATATAGACTCCTTATCATTTTTAGATCATTTTAAATTCTTCAAACAAAAATTAGCCATATGCATTTGGATTTTACACTCTGATCTTCAATTCTGACCATTAAAACATCACTTCCAGTGCTTCCACTCTCTATTCTTTTAAACCAGTCAGGGTCAGTGACATATGTCAGTGACATAATTTGCACGGCCCATGAAAATGAAAATGTGGAGCTTTTTGTTCAAAATATAGTTGAAAAGTGCAGGTAAAGGTATAAAAGGTTTTCTTTTTGAAAATACTTTATTACTTATAAAATATAAAATGGTGATAGTGATAGATGAGTAACATTTATGTTACCACATGGGATGCTACACAATATTTTAATCCCATAATTTTGTATAATACAGTAAATAATGACATGTCAATATATAAATATATAAATATCTTGATAATATTTTTAGGGTTCATTTTTCTGAAAATTCATTTATTAAGCCATCAAAGCATTATTTTAACAACTGCCTTTTTCAAATAAGTAACATCAATCACTTGATAAATGTAAGATCACAAATAATTTTTGATAATTTTTAGTTTTAGGAAGGGTCTGCTGATACAGTTGTTAGGTGCCATTAAGAATATCTTCTAGACCTTAACAACATTCAGATAAAGTACTGGTAAATTATTCTTTAAGAAGATTTTATTTATTTGTCAGAGAGAGAGAGCACAAGCAGGGGAAGCAGCAGGTAGAAGGAGAGACAGGCTCCCCACTGACCCTGGCATCATGACCTGAGACAAAGGTAGATGCTTCACCAACTGAGCCACCCAGGCGCCCCTGATAAAATATTTTGAAATATAAATTTTAGTACATCCAGAGCTGGTTATTCTTGTAGAATAATTTTTCTAAAAAAAAATATCCTTACAATTCAATTTTTTGTAAATTAGGCTTAAATGTTACTCTGTATAATGGCATTTTAATATTTCCTCTGATCCTTCCTGTAACTTGTAGAGGTTGTACAAGATACTGAAAGCTGCTTTCCTGATTCGCATATAATTCAAAATGTCTATTTAAGATTTCTAATGCTGTATCTTCAATCACAAGGGAAATCTATTTTATAATTGTCTACTTGTTCATAATCGACCCATGAAAGTTTTTCTATGACAATAGTGGGGGGGAGGTGTTTCCTTGTGAGGATCTTTACATTCAATCTCTATGTCCAAGCCTGTAGATATTTATTTTGCAATGTTGCAATGATTTTCAAAAACCAGAAATGCTAAGCTCTTTGAAGAATTCTAATGACTGTCTGGTATAGTTTAATGTCTAGGTGTACACTCTTATGTTGTGCTGAGTTACTAACAGAGCTGACTGCCTAAGTGGGGGCAGTTATCGTTCCAGTGCTCAGGCCAGAGTTGATATCTGTGCACATATTTCAGGATGGCTCCAGAGATTGATGGGCAAGCTAGCCTCTCACCATGGGTTCCAGTGCCACCCCGTGTCTGGAACACCCCCTTTTTCCAGGGCTGGATTCTGCTGCAGCTGCCTCCTTTGCCATTAATCTGGGATGGATCAGGTTCTGGTGCAGGAAGTCCCCTCAGGGGCCCCTGGTACCTTAGACTGCCCCATGAATGCATGTGTGCATGCCTGGTGTCCAGGCCAACTGCACAGTATGGCAGTGCCCACAGTTTCCTGACTGTCCCATGGGACTTTGTTGTCCCATTGGAGACACTTCATTGTCCCATTGGACTTCACTTACAAAATACAACTTCAAATATAAAAATTATTAATAATTTCAAGGCAGTGATAGCAGAGCATTAAATCAGACCTTTGAGAGCAGGGCCCTATACAAGTTCACAGGTTACATGTCCATGAAACCACTCCTGAACCCAGTAGTTCTCAACCAGGAGTGATTTTGCCCATCACAGATGATGACCTTGGGTTCAAATAATGGACAGTTCCATTTGAGCCCCTGAAAGTAAGAGTGACAAGACACATTAGCACCCAAAGTAGGGTCCCACCCAGGTTTGGCACTCTTAAATACAGAGGGCTACCTCCTCTCCTCTCTAGAGTGGTTTTCTAGTAGAATCTCCTTGGAGACACCAGTGCTGGGCTGTTCCTATGCCTGCTTTCAGCTGTGCTTTCCTTCACTGGGAAAGACAGCCAACTTGAATCATAGGAGGAGTATTAACAGCAATGGACTTGGAAACTGTCCACCAGTTGGGACTTTGTTGCCCAAGTACTCCAAGATGGGTTTGGTTTAGGGGGAAATGGGAGGTGCACTGCTGTACAGAGTTTTTCAGGCGTCCAAGTCGTTTGGTAGCTCTAATATCCTCAACTGGTGGCCTCAAGGTCACTGCGGGTGCTAACATCCAGTGGCAAAAGGGACAACTACACTTGGTCCAGGGCTTGGAAGGGCTACAGATTATATATCCAAATTCTTATCTAAACTCCATTAGCCAGAGTCTACCCAAGTATGCAAGGGCTGGGAAGTATAGTCTAAGTCTGTGCACAAGATGAAGAAGAAATTGTTTTGGTATTCAGCTGCCAGTCTCTGCCACAAGAAATTCACAAAATGGGAGGCAATAATCCTTCCCCATCTTTGTCAATATTTTAGAGAAAGAATCAGGAGCGGCTGGTGAAACCTAGCTGAGCCAAGCCTTACAGGTAGAGTGTCTAGAGTAGTCCTAGCTTGTACCTGATGTTGTGATATAATCATTATACAGCAAAATGTGTATAATGTGTCCCCAGGCCTTCTAAGATAGGCACGGGAACACCTGGTCTGTTGAGGTAGACTCCTGAAGGGCCACTTTCTAGCTGTGATTCCTTGTGCTTGATAATATTTGGTTCACATTACATCTTGTGTTCTGGGAAGAGCACACATGGAACATCTAACATCAAACAAGGGCCAAGCTGGCCGACATTTCTCAGTATAAATGATCAAGTTGGCTTGTACGTACTTGGTATGAACAGTTGCTCGCACTTAAACTCATCGCCAGTGTTCTGTATGTGCAGATCAGAAATGGCGAATTCAGAACTGTGGAGGTAATGGGAACATTGAGATCATTCTATCTAACTTTCTGCCTGCTTCACATTAGACAAAAAATTTAACATTATAAATGGTGAATAAATCAAGTGTGTAGCATTAAATATTCAGTGCAAGTGGCTCATTTAAAATAGTGGCCTGTGTAATTTATAGCCTTACACCAAACCACATGATAGGGCAAATTTTGGTAAATTTCAATCTGATTTTTCACAGCAAGGAGAATATGAGTATCAGGCAATAATCCTTCCCCATCTTTGTCAATATTTTAGAGAAAGAATCTGGAGCGGTTGGTGAAACCTAGCTGAGCCAAGCCTTACAGGTAGAGTGTCTAGAGTAGTCCTAGTTTGTACCTGATGTTGTGATATAATCATTAAAATTACGTCCTTTCACCGTCAAGAGTTCTGGTTTGGATGATAAATTGCCCGGGAACCCTGTGACCAGGGAGCGGAATGTTTATGTGGCCACCACTGTTCAAGGTCCAGTTTATAATTTTGCAGAACCAACAGGTCAGAGTTGTCAGGACACTTGGGCTCATCCGGAATGGGAGGAAGCTGATTCTCACCAAGGAAATTGCAGGAAATTGATTCTTCAAAAAGAACGCTGAATTTTTTAACTTATTATGAAGACTGCCAAGCAGAGTGGAAACGAGTATGGGTTTGTTCGTGTGTTTTCTCCCTTGAAGAATGGTCTCCTCAGAAAGCCAATTTTCATGATCTTGTGGATGAGGAGTTTCAAGGTGACCAGTATGAGTTGGATGGGCTACTGTAATTGGCAAGACATGTTTCAGAACTTTATACCACAGAAAGTATATCCTTGCTCCTCCTAAGAGTTTTTGCTTTACAACCAGGGAAGTGTCCTTGGTTCTCTTTCCAAGGAGATATTTGGAGTGGGCATCAGCTATGGGTAAAGAATAGGGATGTGTGGTGCCAACTAACCTCTTGTTCTTTACTAATATTAAGTCTCAAGGTCCCTCTCCCACTTGCAAAGCTGGTCAGGGCCAGTGGCAGTAGTAGATATCCCCTGATGCCTGAGGTTCAGCCCGAAGCAGCCTTCTCCTTTCTTCCCTTACTGGCAACACTGGAGGTTGCAAAGACCCTAAATATTCTTGAGTGTCCTTAGTGTGAATCTTGCCCCCCAGCCACCACCCTAATTTCCAGTAGACGATAGACACCAGGGCCAGGAGAGGATTAAAATCAGTTTTATTAATGGATTGGAGAACACAGCTGGGATCTGAGACCCAAGTGAGGGCTTCTTCCGTCCTCTCTGAAGTGACGATGGCTGAGCCCACTGCATGGGGCTCACCAAACTTACCCACCCATCACAGACCGAGGCTGGAAGGTGGAGAGCCGAGTCCTGGCTGGGCCCACCACGGGCAGGTCCTGCTGGGTCTGTTTACTGCATGTAGACTGGAAGCCCAAAACAGGTCCAAGAGAAAGAGAGAGAGAGAGAGAAAGAAGCAGGAGGAAAAGTAAGCAGGGACCTTTAGTACATGATCTCCACCCAGTACTTTCCTTCTAGGCTGGAGTTTAGTTAGGAGAGCTTTTCCCTATTTGGCTAAGCAAGGAATGGAGGAATAAGGACAAGGGTTTCTCCCACGAGGTGAGATTGGGTCAGGAGCCCAGACTGCTCAAGGAATAAATAACCAAGGGCCACTTTGTGTGAACCTTCCAGTCTGCAGACACTAAGGCAGATAAAGGTGTTGGCTACAGCTGCTGGAGCTGGGACTTTAGGTCCCTAAGTCACCTCATACCTGATTAATAACCACAGAATTCTTTTTCTTGCCTGTAGTCTACAGTGTGGACCTCTGACGACCTCTGAGTGAGAACTTGACAGAGCTCCCCTGCCACAGCCTAACCAAGGTGGATGAAATGGATGAAGGTGATCAAAAGGTACAAAGTTCTAGTTATAAGTAAGTTCTGGCTGACAGACAACATGGGGACTCTAGTTAACAATCCTGTACTGCACTGCAAGTTGCTAAGAGAGCAGATCTTAAAAGTAGTCATCACAAGAAAAAATTTTGTGCTTCTGTGAGGTGATGGATATTGACTAAACTTCCTGTGAGATCATTTCACAACATGTACCTATATCTAACCTTATTGTATACCTGAAACTAATACAATTTTGTCAATTATAGCTCAGTAGAACAGAGATTGACAGACTTAAGAGGCCACAACAGCTGACGTACAAATTGGCTTGACATCCATGGTGTTCCTACTGTACCGAGAGCCCCTTTTGCTTCATTCACAGTAACACCTTCTGATTTAGCAGTCAGGGATGGAGTTGTTAGCTTTGTGATAAACCAGAGCAGTGGGCCTTTCAGGCCATGCTGTATGGAGGAGAAGACAAGAGTAGAAGAATAAAATTCTTCCGGGGTCCACGAACAGATCAAAGTTTCATGGCAAGTGCTGGAGAGTTGAGTCTGATGTAGCTCTCTCTGGCCCAAAAAAGCACCCTTTTCTGCCAGAACTGATGACCTACTAATTTTTAACATTCTGAAATCCTTCCTCTTATCTATAATGAAGAACACCTCTCATCTACTTTTTCCATGCTTTGCTATTTTCTAGTTATCTTAATGCTGTAGCTATCTTTTACATTCAGGTCCATTTTCAGTACACTCAATATTCCTGATTTTAGCCTGAATGATTTCTGTAAAGGATTAATTCCATCCATTACCTGTGATTTTTTTTATTTCATTCTATCACCATTCAAGGGTGACCTCATTCACGGTCCTACATGGTACCTTCCTGTAGTTCCAACAAAGTAAAGTTGCATAAATAGCCTGAATAAAACTAAATGATTGCAGAAACATTTTTCCCCAGAGTATTTTTATTAGGGATTCCTGCCACCATATTAACATATAAAACAATCTGGATGTTGACATAGAAATGCAGATTCGACTATACAAAGATAAGGCTCCAATCACAGGTAACATGGCCCCCATTTCTCTAGTATTTCAATGAAATCACCTTTTGAATTCTTCCCAGAGTTGTCTTTATAAATATTAGACAAACCACAAAATATATTCCAAATACATAACATTTTACAGTATGTTCCAAGCACAGACAGAAATACACGATACTTTACCTACATTTTTTTTCAAGATCCAACTTGCATTAGCACTAAAGACAAGATTGTGTGTGTATATGTATTTGCCATATATGTGTGTATTTAAACCACAAATGTACACATGGTTGCTTTCATGGAAAATTGAAACCTTTGAGACTGTGGGTTTTATCCCATGATATCTGAGAGGGAACAGGAATAGTAACATGTCACAAACTCCTCAAACTGGGGAAAAATAAACACAATTATGTATGAAGGGCGTATCAGTTGTGTGTATACAAATACACACATATATACAGATTCATATATAAACACAGCTATAGTGATAATATGGTATATACATATACTCACACACTTGCTTTGAATTCTGTATCTCACTATATTATATACTCTCCATCTTTGGAAGCACTTTTCTCCTCTTTTGATCTAGGCAGCTGGAGACTCTCTCCTAACAAAATTAAGTGGGTATTTCTAAAATGCTGATTCTATTCTAAATGCCACAAAATGGCATTTCAGGATCCCAGTTTTATGTTTGGTGGCTATTGCTTAAATTCAGTAGACCCTATTCTTTTAACTTCTTCGCTTACAAATATTTCTATTCAGTTTCTGCCTAAAACAGATGTTAGCTGGAAATGTTAAAATATATTGATTACTCCCCAATATACATCTGCAGGGTTGGATTATGGGCAGTATTTATCCTGTCAGTATTTTTCAGGGTTTTATGATGGGCAATATATTACATACTTCCATAATTTTAAAAAATACTACTTTAAACAGGTAGGTGCTAGGTTTGTTATGGTTAGAACTTTAAAGGAAATTATATAAAGCATGATTACAAGAGGGGCGTAATTTGGGGCAGACTACACTGCTGTGCCCTTTTGTCAGAAAGTGAGTTGGAAGTCATGACAAAGGGGTAAAAAAAAAAAAAAAAAAAACCCTTCAATTTCAAAGCTGGCCATTTGAAACTTCCAAAATAAGCTATAGAAAATATATTCTATGTTGGTATCAAATTTCAGGTATTAAATATTCAATAAAAAGCAAAATAAATCACTGAAAGCACATGGGAGAGAACACCTTACAAACCTAACAGCAATGTATATTCTAGTTAGTTCAACTGAAGGCTTTACTTTTAAAATTTATTTTCAAACTTATATGTCAAATAGAGCACCCAGAGCTCCATGAATGGTCTATTTAGAAATGATGCTAATGGTGGAGTTGGAGCATCTATTATGGTTAAGGAAAGAATACAAGTGCCCAATCTCTTTGTAAATGAAGGCAACAGAATATTCTCAATCCATGGAGAAATCCCAATGCACTATGCCCTAAACGCCACACTCTTTTCTTGCTCAATTATACTGCAGTATTAGTAAGTACTCTGCCCAGGGAAGCATCAGAACCTTTCTTTCTATTGTGGATCTTATGGTATGAAGGAAGGTACTAGAACATTTGCTTCCTCTGCTATCGGGTTAGGGAGTCATTTTACTATTTCACCCAAGCTGAATGCGAGATCCTCTAATGAGTCCCTTCTACTTTCTTAATGGAAGCCCCAATTAGGAATGAATTAAGATCTTAAGAAAACCAGGGAAGGAAAACAGGATAACAGCCACCAAAAAGGAAGATCACCAGCATTTATCAAAAAGCCACACTTCATTCTTTCCATATCTTCTCTCCCTCTTTCTCTCTTACACACACTTCTTTTGAAATTTTTCCCATTGAATCAGTAAAAGGCATGAGGGACCTGAAAAATACGCCTTACAGTTTCTCCTCTTTGACTTAGATCCACTTAAACATATACCCATCAACTTGGACAGCAAGTGCACATTCTTTACATCATCCAATACCCATGCATCACTACCACTTTGGTAAAAGATGGTTTGCCTACCACCCCTGCACAGCAGCAGCCTCACCAAACTCCTATTTTGCTACTTGCCCAGTTCCTATCTGTGTCTACTCTTGGGTTAATATACAATAATAAGCAATTACCTAGCATAACTTTTAACTGTTTTCCCTTTAAAAAACGTTCTTTCCAAACCAAAATATATGGATGGAATGCAAATGAAGGGAGTAAATCATCTTGTCCAAATACTTTGAAAAAATGGACCGCCCTGTGTCCACTTGAGTCTTCCCAGTTTCTACATCCTCCAGTTCCATCATCCATTTCAAGAGCTTACTTACTACAGTGTCTGCCTACCTCATACGCAGGTAACAACAAATTATGCAATTGGTTCAGCCAAAAATATTGTAAAAAACAAACCAGTGCCAAAACATTAAAAAATTCCTGACATACCCTTTGTGCATTAGTCTTAAACAATCTGTACACTTAAATAACTCCAGGAGGCTTCTTTTTTTGCTAAAAATTTACCAAAATATTTTGAACACATAAAAATATTTTTAAAAAAACAGAAAACAAAAGCCCAGCATAAATTTAGTTGTATAGGCATCGGTTAGAGGACATTGTTTTCACTAAGGATTATATTCAAAAACTTTCTCTTGGGTTGTTATTAAAATTCTGATCCAGAACCTTACAATGGTGCTAACTATTAAAAAAGGGGGAAATCGAATTCAGCTCAATGTATTATGTATTATGATATAATAAAGAGTATGTCTGTAGTATAATAAAAAATAAACATGTTTTTGGTTATTTAAAGGCCATCTTCCTGACCTATAACTAAAATAACTGTATTTGACTTGAACTTATTTAACTGCAGTGAATTATGGAAAGCTAACTGAAAGTTTTCAATAATCCGTTATGAGTGAGGAACACCTGTTCATGGCCCCATGACCATGCAGAACCAGGCATTTTCAGAAAAAGACAGAAACAAAAACAAAAAAAGCAAAATCACTAGTATTGAATATAGCCCTTAGTCATAGGAGATACGAACTTTACGAACAGCCCAGCATGTAGAGAATGAGGTTGACTTTGCCAGCCAACCACTCCTTTAAAGGGCAGTAGTATTCATAGTGAAACTGCTCAAACTCTGGTGTCTGGCGGATTTCACATAAGAAGGAGAGATCAATACCTGACTCCAAAAGGAGGAGGAGCAGGGGGAATACAAAGAGCAGGAGCCCCAGGCCCACCACCAGGAGCCTGGAAAAACTCTTGACCAGTGGGTTCACCCGAATATGGCCTCTCAGAATGTCATAGCTCCACGACAAAGCTTGGTGAGCCTCCTTCAGCTCTTCCTCTTCGGCCATCAAAAAGGCATGTTCATCCGCTTCCAGTTCCTCAAAGGAATCTGTGTCTTCTCTTTCCAACTCTAGCCTCGAAGGACAGTCAAAGAGCATGTCAATCTCATCATCATCCACGGGGGTGGGGAGCAGGCTGGCACTTGGGTTGTACGCCAGTTCCGAGATGGTCAGGGGCTCTTCTTTGATTTTATCTTTCTCTTCATTTGGGGGGTTTTCATACTCCCGGGCTTCCTTCACTGGCGAGCTAGAGATCAGAGGGGCAGAAACATCTTCTTTGGGTAATGGCACACCTGTAAAAAGAGACATTTGGTCCCTTAATTTTATATTTCAGGTTGTTTTTTTTTTCTTTCTTTGTCCTTCCCATAAAGATCTAGAGATGGAAACTAACAAAGAAAAAAGAAAGAGAAAGAAAAAAGGGGGAAGAAAAGGAATTCAAGGAATCCATGAAATCACTGTGTGGAATGCTGACTTTTAACAAGGTACTTTTAGTAAAAGACCCCTAAGTTCAACATGCTAAACCCCAAATAAGCAACACATCTCAAATGGTTGGCAATATTTGCAATATTGATGCATACAGGTAGGGTCTGCAAGCCTCCAGCTTTGGTCATTTCTACAAGAATAAGAGGACAACAAACCATTATTGTAATTTTGAATGGTGTCTTTTAGAAGTCAACGGTTACTGTACTACCTTAGATAACAAATTATAGAATCTCCTATTCAATGACAGCCTAATTTTTATGTATCCTAGGCACAAATTAGTGGTTTCTAGTTTTATAGAACTGCACTTACATACATACTGTAATCATGTGTGCACAAACTTGCATCTTGCTCTTTTCATTTAACATTTTAACTTAGACATTCTCCATGTTGAAATGAACTCCCATAGTATTATTCTTAGGCGGCCAAATTCTCTACTAATGCAGTAAATTTGTTGCTTATTGACAAACATTTAAATTCCTTTGCAGTTGTAAAAAAAAAAATGCTAACAGACACCTTTACATATAAAAGCTTTTTTACCCTTTTGTTTGCTTCATTTGCCACAAATAGATACCTGAAAGGAAAATCGCTTGGCCAAAGGGTAGGCATGTTATTTCTTAAAGTTTATCAGGGGAGAGTGGTTTCTTAGCTCCTCATGTCAACAGAGGGCAAATGGAGTTGCCTAAGGCTGCTCATTTTGAGTCTTGGGTTCTTAGTGGGAATTAAAAACTGGCTTTATCAAAGCCATGTTCCTCAAGGTGGATCTACAGGGTGATACAGTGGTAGCCGGGTGCATTAAGTATTAACTACTACATTTCAGGATTTCTAAGACGTGCAAGAAGTGATAGACTGGACTTAGCTGTTGTTCCTGTGAAGGGAAGCACACAACCATCCTGGACCAGATACCCAGGAGAGAATCCTGGAGTGTGGGAGCAAGGCTAACGCAGCCCACTACACCAAACAGAGCAAGACCGAGCGCTCTGGAAAGGTAGGTAGAGGTGTGGTTCTATGCTGGCCCTCGGGCCCCTTCCTGGCCAGTGACCTGCACCATGCTGGGAAGTCCCCAAGAGCCCAGGGATGATATGACATCCAGCACTGTGGGTTGCTTCAAGGGAGCTGGCTTTGCTTCATAGGGATTATAGGGGAATCTGTGGGGCTCAAAAACTGGGAATCTAATTGGGACAGAGCACCAGGGAGGGTGCTTCTGCCCTTGGATCTGGGCAGAGCAAGTGCACACCTGCAGGGCCCAAGTCGTAATCCCAAGCGGTGGTTCTGGTTCATTTGCAGAACTGAGTCAGCAGAACAGTCTGACCCCCTGGGAAAACAACAGGGTTCAGGTCTGCTTACTTGGGTCCTCAGAGGAGTTTTATCAGCCTGAAGACTGGGCTGTCCCTTCCCTGGGCAGAAAAACTGAGTCCTAGCCCTACACTCTGTAGAGCCTGGCTCCTGGTCCTTCTCAACCAGAAAGCCTGATGGAGGAAACTCAAAGTTGCCTGAAGGGGGCTCTCCTAGGTAAAAGGGTTGAGTCACGGTTCGAGGCTATGGAGAGTAGTCCCCAGACCCCATGTGACAGGAAAGGCTGGTGAGAACAATTGTGAGGTACGTGACTTGGCAACACTCAGGCTGAGGGATAGGTGGGTAGAGCTGACTGCCTTCAGAACAAAGCAAGGGTTACTGTTCAGCCAGAAAAACTGTGGCATGAGTTAGCCTGGGTAAGGACAGCAAAGAGCCTTACTAGCCTTGGAGCTGCTTCTCCTGCTATGTCCAGGCAGGGAAACTAATTCATAGCCCCCTCATGGGTGAATAAGTTTCAGCCCCCTGCCAACCAAGGAACCTCCCTAGAACGCTTCATATATTAAGAGCCCTGTTCACAGAGAGCACAGCCTGTGGCTTTCCTTGTCTGCAGAGCAAAACTGGTAGCCTCACCCACCCAGAACATCCAGTACACACTCTTGCTTGATTCAGGTCCCCAGACAGCAAACTATGCAGGCCCTGGGTCCTGTCTTACTGCCCTGGCAAGTCAGGGAAGCTAATTCAGAACCCCACTTTAACTGCTGAGTGTAGGACCCGGTCCTGACCATCTAGTAAGACTACCCGGGGAATCCAGGCAACTGCGGTGCCCATCTTACCACCTCGCAGGGGCAGGGAACCAAGCCAGCAGTCCTATCCAGTCAGTGGCCCACCCACCCACCCATGACCTCAAAGCCTGAACACCTGTCATGCCCCAAAATAACCCCTAACAGTAGATCACCTGCCCAAGGATGGTACCAGTGTACACATTCAGAAACCCAAACCGAGCTGCTAAAGAGCTCTCTGCCCAAATGAACCTGCAAAGACTCAGAGATCACTTATCATTTTCAGATAGGAAAATAGTTCACTGGTGATCAATCATTACAATAAATCAGGTAAATATGACCACATCAAAGCAAATTAAGGCACTAAGTACTAACCCTAAAGAAACAGAGATCTCTGATCTGTCAAAGATTTCAAAATAATCCTCTTAAAGAAGTTTACTGAAACACAAGAACACATAGGTGGCTAAACAAAATTAGGAAAATGAAAAATGAACAAAATGAGAAGTTCAACAAAGAAATAAAAACCATAAAAAATATCCTAGAAAATAACCTGGAAAATACAGTAACTGAACTGAAGAATTCAGCAGAGTGCTTCAAAAGCACACTCGACTATGCAGAAGAAAAAAATCAGCAACCTGGATGATTGAACAAATTATCTAGTCAGAGAATCAAAAATAAAAAAAAGATAAGTCAGCTGCCAATCTAATATTTTTACCATTGTATGTTACAGACTTCTTTTCCGGGCTGCTTTCAGGATTTTCTCTTTGTCATTGAGACTTGTAAATTTTACTATTAGGTGACGGGGTGTGGGCCTATTCTTATTGATTTTGAGGGGCATTCTCTGAACCTCCTGAATTTTGAGGGTTGCCGGGGGGAGGGGGTTTGGGAGAAGGGGGTGGGATTATGGACATTGGGGAGGGTATGTGATTTGGTGAGTGCTGTGAAGTGTGTAAACCTGGTGATTCACAGACCTGTACCCCTGGGGATAAAAATATATGTTTATAAAAAATAAAAAATTAAAAAAAAAAATAAAAAAAAATAAAAAATAAAAAAAAGAAAAAGAACAGAATTTATGGGATACAATGAAAGAAACAATCTTGGCATTATGTTAAATCAAGAAGGAAAAAAAAGATGGAAAGTACATTTAAAGCAACAATGGCTGGCCTTCTGGTCTGAGATAACCATAGAGGGAGATACTGAACTCACTTCCTCCGCATATACACCAAATATACAGGTAGTGATAGAGCAGTGCCGATGACCTGAGGGCTGAATGAACAGCTTCTGTACAAAGTGATCGAACACCGAGAACGGCGAGAGCAGTGGAGATGCTGTAATGCAAACTGCACAGGGAAGGGACAGGACTGGGGGACTGTGTCCAGATTCATTGCTCTGGAGCACAGAAAGTAAGCTGTGGTTAAGAGAGCTTCTAGAATTCTGTCAGAGGGCAGCAGAACTGCTGGAACTCTCTTTGGATCAGAAGGTCTGGCAAACACCATGGTTTACATTCCCCCTCCACCTTGACAGCAGAGATCCAAGCAGGGTCTGGATAGACTAGCCAGCCTGCTACCCCAGCCAGCCCTGGGCACCTAGCCCAGACCAGTCTTCCATGCCTTGGGGTACACAAAAAGAGGTGTGATTTAAAAGTGCAGCAAGGATATAAAGACCCAGCCCTAGAACTCTGCCAAATGTCAGGAGAGCTGCTGGAACTCTTTCCAGATGTAAGGGGCTGCTGACCACCAGAGTTGACAATTCCCTCCATCTTGGAGTAGAGGCTGGGAGTCCTGGCTTACTGCCTCATTGGATCCTGGGATTAGCCTACACCACCTCCAGTTGTCCAACCAAAGTGGCCCCAGCACAGCACATTTGAGATATGCCTAATCAGTACTCACTACAGCTCCACCTGTCCCACCAAGGTATCACAGGAGCAAAGCACCCTGGACCTATACCATTCAGCTCCAGATGACGTGTTAGGACAATTGTCTCACACTTGCTTCAGGTCCAGCCACCCTAGCCCAGGGCACACCCTGCACAAAACACCCTGGGAACACCCAGCGAACACCCAGCAAGGACCTGCCTCAGTTCCAGCCACCTACCAGAGTGCACCCTGGGTGAGCATCCCAGGACCCCCTGGCTTGTACCCACTTCAGCTTCAGCTGAAGTGTTTTGTCAGGGTGCCCTCAGCAGAGAGAGCCCTGGAACCCTAGCCCACACCAGCCACTGCCTGAGCCAGCCAAAGGAACCAGGAACAAACAGTTTATACAGGGGATGACCATACACAAGACCATACCTTTGTGTTTGGAAGAAGCAGTTGTTCCACCTAATTCATGGAAACAAACACAGAAAGTCAAAATAAGGAGAAAGAGGAATATACTCCAAACGGAATAACGAGACAAAACCACAAAAAAAGAACTAAATGAAATGGAGATAAGCAATCTACCTGATGAGTTTAATGGTCCTAAAGATGCTCACTGGCCTGGAGAAAAAAGTTGGTGAGCTCAGAACTAAACCCAAGAAATGAAAAATATAAAAAAGGACTAATCAGAGTTGAAGAATACAATAATTAAAATGAAAAAATACACTAGAGAAAATTAACAAACTAGTAGATGCAGAAGAATGGACATATCAGTGATCTGGAAGACAGGATTAGAAAGAATTTTTTAAAGTGAGGACAGGTAAAGGGATCTCTTGGTCAATAGCAAGCAAACACACAATCATATTTTAAGGGTTCCAGTAGGAAGGGAGAGAAGGGGCAGAAAATTTACTGTAAAAAATTAGACCTGAAAACTTCCTTAACCTGAGGAGCGAAACAGACATCCAGGTTCAGGAAGCAGAGAGAGTTCCAAACAAGATGAACCCCAAGGAGGTCCACACAAAAACGTAAAATAATTAAAATTTCAAATTATGAGCCAGAATTTTAAAAGCCATGAGAGAGAGAGAGAGAGAGAGAGAGAGAAGTAACTAGTTACAACTAGTACAAGGAAAAACCCCATAAGGCCATCTGCTGATTTTTCAGCAGAATCTGTGACTATATCATGCCACTTTCTCCTGGCCTGCAAAGTATTGAAAGGAAAAAACCTATAACCATGAATATTCTACCTGGCAAAGTTATCATTCAGAAATGAAGGAAAATTAATGGGGCTCCTGGGTGGAGTGGTTAAATGCCCAACTCTTGGTTTCCGCTCAGGTCATGACTTCACAGTTGTGAGATTGAGCCCTGCATCAGGCTCCATGCTTTCCCTCTTCCTCTGTCCCTCCCCTGTTCTCGCTCTCTTTCAAGTTAAAACAAAACAACTGAAGGAAAAATAAAGAGATTCTTGGAGAAGCAAAAGTTAAAGAAGGTCATCACCACGAAGCTGGCCTTAAAGAAATGCTAAAGGCCTTTAAGTAGAAAAAAAAAGGCCATAATTGAAAGTAAGAAAATTGTGAAAGAAAAACAATTTTCTAACTAAAAGCAAAAATCCAGTAAAGCGGGTAGAACAAATACTTACTCACCAAAAAAAAGAAAAAAAAAAGGAAGTAGTAAAATCAATTTTATCTTAAAAGTTAAGGGGACTCACAAAATAAAAGGGTTTAAAATATGACAACATATACATAAAAAAGTGGAGGAGGGAGTAAAAATGAAGTTCTTTTAGACTGTGTTCCAAACAAGTGACATCAACTTAATATAGACTGCTATATACATAGGATGTTATATATGAGCCTAATGGTAACCACAAATAAAAAAACCTGATATAGGGGCAACTGGGTGGCTCAGTCATTAAGCAGCTTCCTTCAGTTCAAGTCATGATCCCAAGGTCATGGGATTGGGCCCTGAATCAGGCTCCATGGTCACCAGGAAGCTGCTTCTCCTTCTCCTACTCCCCCTACTTGTGTTTCTTCTCTTGCTTTGTCTCTCTCTGTCAAATAAATAAAACCTTAAAAAAAAAAAAAAACCTGATATAGATACACAAAAAATAAAGAGAAAGGTAGTGAAACTCTAGAACAAAAGAAAGTCATCAATCACAAGGGGCAAGAACAAGAGATAAAAGGGAGAACTAGAAAAACAATCAGGGGGCGCCTGGATGGCTCAGTGGGTTAAGCCTCTGCCTTCGGCTCAGGTCATGGTCTCAGGGTCTTGGGATCGGGCCCCACATCAGGCTCTCTCGGGGAGCCTGTATCTCCCCCCTCTCTCTGCTTGCCTCTCTGCCTACTTGTGATCTCTGTCTGTCAAACAAATAAATAAAGTCTTTTAAAAAAACCAAAAACCAAAAAACAATCAGAAGTCAATTAGCAAAATGTCAATAGGTATGTACTTAAATGTACATGGTATAGTAATTAAATGTACATGGTCGAATGCTCTGATCAAAAGACAGGGTGGGGCGCGCCTGGGTGGCTCAGTGGGTTAAGCCTCTGCCTTCGGCTCAGGTCATGATTCCAGGGTCCTGGGATCGAGCCCCGCCTCGGGCTCTCTGCTCAATAGGGAGCCTGCTTCCCCCCTCTCTCTCTGCCTGCCTCTCTGCCTACTTGTGATCTCTCTCTCTGTCAAATAAATAAATAAAATCTTAAAAAAAAAAAAAAAAGAAAAAAAAAAGACATAGGGTGTCAAGATGGATAATAAAAACAACAACAAAAACCCAACCCATTTATATGCTGCCTAAAAGAGCTGCTCTTCAGACCTGAAGATACATATAGACTGAAAGTGAAAGATGGAAAAAACTTCCATGCAAATGAAAGTTAAAAAACACTAAAGTATTTTAGTGGCAATACAAAAAAGTATTGCCACTCTGGCTATTTTTTTTTTTTTTTTAAATCAGACAAGAGAGACATTAAAACAAAGACTATAATGAGACAAGGGCATTATAAAGGATAAAGGGCTCAATCCAACAAGAAGATATAACAATTGTAAATATGTGTGCAACCAATGTTGGGGCACCTAATATATAAAGCGAAGATGAACAGACACAAAGGAGTAATTGACAATAATAATAGTACAGATCTTTGACATCATATTTACATCAATGGAGAGATCATCCAGGCAGAATATCAGTAAGGAAACTGTATCTTTGAACAACACATAAGTCCATGTGGTCTAAATAAATATATACATAAGAGAATATACATTTCCTTCAAGTACACATGAAACATTATATGAAATAGATCACATTAAGCCACCAAATCTCAATAAACTTAAGACTGAAGTTGTCATGCATTTTTTTCTAACCATAGAGGTATGAAACTAAAAAATCACAAGGGAAAAATACTGGGGAAAACAAACAAACAAACATGTGGAGGCTGATCAACGTGCTACTAAACCACTGAGTCAATAGAAATTTAGAAGCACATAGGAACAAATTAAAATGTTCAAATCTTTGGGACACAGCAAAAGCAGCTGGAAGGGGGAAATTTATATCAATATAAGCCTACCTTAAGAAACAAGAGAAATTTCAAACACTCTAACCTCATCCCAAAAGAACTAGAAAAAAACAAAGTTAGTTGAGGGAATAAAATAATAAAAACCACACATAAGTGAAATAAAGACAAAACAACAGCAACAACAAAAACACAACAGAAAAAAATCAAACTAAGAGCTGGTACCTCAAAAAGATAGACAAAATTGATAAACCTTTAGCCAAACTCACTAAGAAAAAAGAGAGGAACCAAATAAAATTCAGAAATGGTAGATGAGAAGTAACAACTGACAACACAGGATTATAATTACAAAGGATTATGAGAGACAACCACAAAAATTATATGCTCACCAATTAGATAATATAGGAGAAATAGAAAATTTCCTAGAAACCTATAATCTTCCAAATATGAATCAGAAATAGAAAATCTGAACAGACCAATAAAAATAATGAAATGGAATTGATGGTCATAAAACTCCTGGCAAACAAAAGCCCAGGACCAAATGGATTCACAGGTGAATTCTACCAAATATTTGAAGAAGAGTTCATAGGCATTCTCCTCAAATTATTCCAAAAAAAAAAAAATGGGAGAGGAAGGAAAGCTTCTAAATACTATTATGCAAGGCCAATATGATCTTGAACAGACAGACAGTACAAAAAAAAACAAAACAAAGCAAGCAAACAACACCAACAGAACCATAGGCCAATTTCCCTGAAGAATACAGACCCAAAAATCCTCAACAAAATATTAGTAAACCATATTTAATAATACATTAAAAAGATCATTCACAACAACCAAGTGGGATTTATTATGAAGATTTATTCAGTATTCACAAATCAATATGAAATACCACTTTAAGAAAATGAAGGATAAAAATCATATCTCAATAGATACAGAAAAATCATTTGACAATGTACAATACCACTCATGATTAAAAACTCTCAACGAAGTAGGGTTTGAAGGACCATACCTTAACATAGTAAAAGCCATATATGAATACCCACAGCTAACATTATACTCACAATGATGAAAAAAAGAGCATTTACTCTAAAATCAGGAACTAGAGAAAGATGTCCACTCTCAACACTTTTGTTCAATATAATGCTGGAAATCCCAACTATAGCAATCAGACAAGAAAAAGAAATAAAATGCAAGGAAGAAGAAAAACTTTCACTACTTACAGATGACATGACGTGATCCACAGAAAACCCTAAAGCCTCTACCAAAAACAGCATATATTAATTTAGTAAAGTTGCAGGGTACAACACTAATACATAGGTATTGCTTTTGTTCACTAAAAATGAAATAGCAGTTGTTGCTATTCACTAATAATGAAACAGCAGAAAGAACACAATTCCATTTACTAAGTGTACTAAATACCATTTTCAGTTGCACCAAAATGAATAAAATACCTATAAGTAAACTTAA
The DNA here is from genome assembly GCF_022355385.1 of Mustela nigripes. Taxonomy (NCBI): domain Eukaryota; kingdom Metazoa; phylum Chordata; class Mammalia; order Carnivora; family Mustelidae; genus Mustela; species Mustela nigripes. The sequence goes on along the minus strand of NC_081565.1, from coordinate 68,877,465 downwards.
CCAAGGAGGTGAAAGACCTGTACTCTGAAAATTATAAAACACTGATTCAAGAAATTGAACACAACACAAACAAATGGAAATACAACACAAACAAATGGAAAGATATTACATGCTCATGGATTGGAAGAATATTGTTAAAATTTCCATACTACTATAAAGCAATCTACAGATTCAGGGAAATCTCTATCAAAATACAAATAGTATTTTTCACAGAACTAGAATAATCCTCAAATTGGTATCAAACCACAAAAGACCCTAAATAGCAAAAGCAATCTTAAGAAAAAAAGAAGAGGGTGCCTGAGAGGCTCAGTTGGTTAAGTGACTGCCTTCAGCTCTGTTCGTGATCTGGAATCCCAGCATCGAGTCCCACATCAGGCTCCCAGCTCAGTGGGGAGTCTGCTTCTCCCTCTGACCCTGCCCCTTCTAATGCTCTCTGTCAGTCTTTCTCTCTCAAATAAATAAAATCTTTAAAAAAAAAAAAAAGAACAAAGCTGGAGATACCACAATTCCAGATTTCAAGATACACTATACAGCTGTAGTAATCTGGCACAAAAAGAGACACATAAATCAACGGAATAGAATAAAGAGCCCAGAAATAAACCCACAATTATACAGTCAATTAATCAATGACAAAAGAGGCAATATACACAATGGGGGAAGAGGGGGAAACAGTCTCTTCCCAGTGCTGGGAAAACTGGAGACATGCAGAAGAGAAACTGGACCACTTTCTTACATCATACACAGATATAAACTCAAAATTGAGTAACAAACTAAATGTGAGACCTGAAAGCATAAAAATCCTATGCCTTAGCATTTTAGTAGGTATGTCTTCTGAGGCAAGGGAAACAAAAGCAAAAAGAAACCATTAGATGTAGATCAAAATGAAAAGCTTTTGTACAACAAAGGAAAACATCAACAGAAGGAAAAGGTAACCTACTGGAATGGGAGAAGATGTCTGCAAATGATACATCTGGTAAGAGGTTAATGTACAAAATATATAAAGAATTTGTACAATGCATCACCTAAAAAATAATTTGACAAAAACTAGACAGAAGATCTGACTAGACATTTTTTCAAAGACGACATACAGTGAAGAGACACATGACAATATGTTCAACATTAATCACCAGGGAAATGGATATCAAACCTTACCACTGAGGTTATCACCTGTCAGAGCTATCACCGCACAGCTGTCAAAGGGCTAGACTCAAAAAGACAAGAAGTAACAAGTGATGATGAGGATGTAAAGAAAAAGGAAACTTGTGCACTGTCGGTGGGAATGTAAATTGGTGCAGCCACTGCGGTTCCTCAGAAAATGAAATAGAGAAATACCGTATGATCCCATAATTCCACTACTGAGTATTTACCCAAAGAAAATATAAACACTCATTTGCAAAGATACATGCATCCCCTTCATGTACTGCAGCATCATTTACAATAGCCAAGATACTGAAGCAACTCAAGTGTTCCCTGACAGAGGAGTGTATAAAGCAGATATGGTATATATACACCACAGAAAATTAATGAGCCATAAAAAAGAATGAGGTCTTGCAACAACAAAGATGGACTTGGAGGGCATTATGCTAAGTGAAATAAGTCAGAGGAAGACAAGTACAAAATGATTTCACTTATATATGGAATATAAATAAACAAAACAAAAAGCAGGAAGAGACCCATAAATACAGAGTACAAATTGATAGCTATAGGGATAGGTTGTATAAAATGTGTGAAGGGGAGTGGGAGATAAAATCTTCCAATTATGGAATAAGTCACAGAGATTAAAAGGAGCATATAGGATAGGGATTATAGTTAATAATGTTGTAATAGTGTTGTATGGTGATAAATGACAACTACACTTATGGTCACCATAGCATAATGTAAAGAGATGTCAATTGTATACCTGTGACTAATGTCACATTGTGTGTCAACTATAATTAATTTTTTAAAAAAGTAACAATGGTGGAAAACTTCCCCAACCTGGAGAGAAATAGAGATCCAGTCCCAGGAGACCCTGAGGACCCCCAAATAGGCTGACCTGATCTGACCCCCAAATAGGACCCCCTAAATAGGCCAACACCCACTTACATAACTGAATTGCCAGATGTGAAACACAAACAATTTTAACAGCAGCAAGAGACAAGAGAGAAGTTATATACAAGGGAAATCCAATGACACTATTGGTGGATTTTCAACAGCTACCCTTCAGGCCAGAAGAGAATGGGATGATATATTCACGCTACCTAAAACAAATAAACAAACCTGTTAATCAAAAATGCTATATCCAGTGAAGCTGTCCTTCAGAAATGAAGAAGTTATAAAAACTTTTCCAAACGAACAAAAGCTGAGGAAATTCATCACCACTAGAGCTGCCTTAAAAGAAATGCTAATGGGAACTCTTGCTGGAAATAAAAGAATACTAATTAACATAAAAATTTAAAAGGCAGCGTAAAACTTACCGGTAATGATAAAACACAGTCAAAGTTGGATGGTGTGGTATAGTACAGTTGGATCATAATTCACTTACAACTTTAGTTTAAAAGTTAAAAAACAGGGCGCCTGGGTGGCTCAGTGGGTTAAGCCTCTGCCTTCGGCTCAGGTCATGATCTCAGAGTCCTGAGATTGAGTCCCTGCTCTCTCTCTCTGCCTGCTTCTCTGCCTACTGGTGATTTCTCTCTGCCAAATAAATAAATAAATAAATAAATAGTTAAAAAACAGTGAAACTAGCCATAACTAAAATAATCTGTTCTTACACAATATAAAAATATGTAAATTATAACAATAATCTAAAATGTGAGGGAGAGCAGAAGTCAAAGTGTAAAGTTTAGGAATTCTATTAAAATTGTTATTATTTTCAAATAGGGTGTTATAATTTTAAGATATATTTATTTAAGTGTGGCACCTGGATGGCTCAGTCAGTTAAGTGGCCAACTCTTGGTTTCAGCTCAGGTTATGATCTCGGTCCTGGGATCCAGCCCCACATTTGGATCTGTGTTCAGCAGGGAGTCTCCTTCAGGATTCTCTCTCTCTGCTCCTCCCCCTACTCACATACACACACATAATATTCCTCTAAAATAAATACATCTTTAAAAAAAATAAGATATTTTACATAAGCTTCATGGTAACCACAAGGGAAAAATGTGTAGTAATCACACAAAAGAACATGATAAAGAAGTCAAAGCCTACTGATACCACAAGACACCAAAACATTAAAAAAAAAAAAAAGCAGGATAAGAAACAAGGAACAATGAACAAAATGGCAATAGTAAGCCCTCACTTAACAAATATAATTACTTTAAACATAAACAGATTATCCAATCAAAAGACATAGAATGGCTAAGTGGATTAAAAAAATCAACAATATACTACTGATAGGAGGCTCACGTTATCATTAATGACACAAACAGACTGAGAGTGAAAGGAAAGAAAAAGATATTTCAAGCAAACAGTCACAAAAAGAAAGCAGGGGTAACTATTCTTACATGAGACACAAAAGTCTCATATGACCCCTTGTATTTCTGTGGTATGAGCTTTAATGTTTCCTTTTATAAAGCTGGCATTCCCCTGATAATAAAGTCAGAAAAGGACACTACCAACAAACTACAGACTAACATCCCTGACCAAAAATTCTTAGTAAAATAATAGCAAACCAAATCCAGCAGCACATTAAAAGGATCATTCACCCTGATCAACTGGGAGCTACACTTGGGATTTAAAGATGGTTCAACCTGGGATGCAAATCAATCAGTGATACATTACATTAATTGAATGAAAAAAGAAATCCTATGATCACTTTAATAACTGCCAAAAAGCATTTGACAGAAATTCAACATTCATTTATGATAAAAGACTCTTAACACAAATTAAGTATTGAAGGAATGTACCTCAACACAATAAAGTTCATGTATGATAACCCTACAGCTAACATCATCCTCAATGATGAAAGGTTGAATGCTTTTCCTCTAAGATCAGGAACAGACAAATGTACCCACTCTCACCACTCCTATTTAATATAATACTGGAAGTTCTTGCCAAAGCAGTCAAGAAAAATAAAAGGCATCAGAATTGGAAAGGAAGAAATAAACCTGTCTCTATTTATAGATAACATGATTTTATAAACAGAAAATCCTAAAGACCCAACTAGAAAACTTAGGTTCAATCAAAGAATTCAGTATAGTTGCAGGATATAAAATTAAAAACACAAAAATCAGTAGCATTTCTATACACTCAGTTACCTGAAAAAGAAATAAAATAATCCCATATATAAAAGCATCAAAAACAATAAGATACTGGGGTGCCTGGGTGCCTCAGTCAGTTACACAGCTACCTTTGGCTCAGGTCATGATCCCAGAGTCCTGGGATAGATTCCTGCGTCAGGCTCCTTGCTCAGCAGGGAGCCTGCTTCTCCCTCTTCCTGCTGCCCATCCCCCTGCTTGTGTTCTGTCAAATAAATAAAATCTTAAAAACCATAAAAACCTTAGCCAGTAAAAGATCTCTATTCTGAAAATTAAGATACTGATCAAAGAAATTGAGAGGACATAAATAAATGGAAAGATATCCCAAGTTAATGGATCAGAAGAATTAATAGTGTTAAAAACGTCAATACTACCGCCCCACATCGGGCTCTCTGCTCAGTGGGGAGCCTGCTTCCCCCAATCTTTCTGCCTGCCTCTCTGCCTACTTGTGATCTGTCAAATAAATAAAATTTAATAAAATAAAATGTCAATACTACCAAAAGCTATCTACAGATTCAGTGCAATACCTATCAAGCTTCCAATGGCATTTTTTTTTTTAAAGATCTTTATTTGAGGGAGAGAGTGAGAGCACCAGGGAGAAGCAGACTCCCCACTGAGCAGACAGCCTGACTCAGGGTTCAATCCCAGGACCCTGAGATCATGACCTGAGCTGAAGGCAGAGGCTTAAACAACTGAGCCACCCAAGAGCCCCTCCAATGGCATTTTTTTTTTAATGGAAGAAGAGAAAACAATCCTAAAATGAATATGAAACCAAAAAATGTGTCAAAGAGCTGAAACAATCCTGAGAGAGAAGAACAATCATACTTCCTGATTTTAGTAACATATAGTAATCAAAATAATCTGGTACTGGCATAAAATGAACAAAAGTACTGTGGAACACAACTGAGAGCCAAGAAATAAACCCAAGCATATCTGGTCAAGTAATATTTGACAGTGGAGCCAAGAATACTCAATGGAGAAATGATAGTCTCTCCAATAAAATGGTGCTGGGAAAATTGGCTATTACATGAAAGAAGCTAGACACTGTTCTTATACCACTCACAAAAATTAACTCAAAATGGATTAAAGACAAACATGAGACATGAAACCACAAAACTCCTAGAAGAAAACATGGGAAATAAGCTCCTTAATATGGGTCTTGGCAATGATTTTCCAGATATGACACCTAGTTACAAGCAACAAAATAAAAGGTCAACAAGACTCTGTCACACTAAAAAGTTCTTCCCAGCAAAAAGCACAATCAACAAACTGAGAAGATAACCTACAGAATGGGAAAAAAATATTTGCCAACTGTGTATCTGATAAGGGGTTAATATATAAACATATAAAGAAATCCTACAACTAAATAGCAAAAAAACCCAAAAACTAATAATCCAATTATAAGTGGACTAAAACCTTGAACAAACGTTTTTCCAAGAAGATATACAAATGGCCAATAGGCACATGAAATGATGGTCACTTATATTCTCAGCAACTGAATTTAAAAAAAGAAACCTGGGGAAAAAAATCAGATTTGTGGTTACCAAAGTCAGTGGATGGGGGGAACTGGAAGAAAGGGATTAAAAGGTGCAAACTTCCAGTTACAGGATAAATAAGTACTAGGAATATAATGTAAAACATGATGACTATAGTTAACACTACTATATGATATACACAAAAGTTATTGAGATAATAGATCCTGAGAGCTCTCAACACAAGGAAAATTGGTTTTTTAAAAACTGCATTTATAAGAGACAATAGATGCTAACTAAACTTATTGTGGCAATCATTTCACAGTATATGTAAATCAAGGCATTACGCTGTACACTTTAAGCTTATATAGAGATTTATTCTATATTTCAATTCTACCTCAATAAAACGAGAGGGGAAAAAGATGTGCAGAAGTGAATTACTGGTTTTATCTTTCAAAATTCAACATTTTCTTCATAGTTCTAGTATATACCATTGAGCAACATATATGAAAAATACCATAAAACACCTAAGCCATACACAAGTTCCAACAAGCACATGAAAAAATGCTCAACATCCTTAGTCATTAGGGAAATGCAACTCAAAACCAAATAAAGATAGCACTTTATACCCACTAGGATAGCAATTATTTACTTTTTAAACTTGAAAATGCAAGTGTTGATAAGGATGTGGAGAAATCAGAACTCTCATACTGATGGGGAGTTTACAAATGGTTCAGCCTCCATGGAAAACAGTTCAGCAGTTCCTCAAAAAGTGAAACAGAATTACCAGCAATTCCACTCCCAAGCATATGCTCCAAAGAGTTGAAACCAAGTGTTCAGGCCAATACATGTAAACAGATGTGCCCAGCAGCACTATTCCAGTAATCAAAAGGTGGAAACAATCCAAATGTACCACCAGTGGTTGCATAGACAAAATATGGTTTATCCATACAATGGAATATCTATCATTCAGCCATAAAAGGCAATGAAGTAGGAATATATGCTATGTGGACAAGTCTCAAAAAATGTATGCTAAGTGAAAGTAGACAGACACAAAAGGTCACATAATGTAGGATTCCATTTATCTGAAATATCCAGAACAGGTTAGTCCATAAAGACAGAAAGCACACTGGTGGCTGCCAGGACCTGAGGGAAGAGTGGACTGGGGAGTGACTGCTTAAATAGGCTTCATTATCCTTTTGGGGTGATGCAAATCAAGAGTTGGATGCTTATCTGACTGTGTCTCACAGGTGCCCCAAGAATAAAACTTAAATTTTTTTTAATTTTTATTAATTTTTTAATTTTTAATAAACATATAATGTATTATTAGCCCCAGGGGTACAGGCCTGTGAATCGCCAGGTTTACACACTTCACAGCACTCACCATAGCACATACCTTCCCCAATGACCATATCCCCACCACCCTCTCCCAACCCCCCCTCCCCTCAGCAACTCTCAGTCTGTTTTGTGAGATTGAGTCCTTTGTGGTTTATTTCCCTCCTGATCCCATCTTCTTCCATTTTTTCTTTTCCTACCCACCAAACCCCCCACGCTGTATCTCTACTTCCTCGTATTAGGGAGATCAAACGATAGTTGTCTTTCTCCAAATGACTTATTTTGCTAAGCATAATACCTTCTAGTTCCATCCATGTCATCGCAAATGGCAAGATTTCACTTCTTTTGATGGCTGCATAGTAAGAATAAAACTTTTAAGTGAAGTTACTTAATAACTAAAGTTTTATAAGTAAGACTCTTAGTTTTGGCTTGGGTTGTGGTCACAGAGTCATGAGATTGGGCCCTACCCACATCAGGCTCTGCGCTTTGTGCAAGTCTGCTTGGAGAATCTCCCTCTCCTTCTGCTCCCCCTCCCCATGCTCACTCACTTTTTTTTTATATATAAAATAATTTTTTTAAGAGCTAATATTCTTAGAACTCGGGTTGCTTCTCTAGAACACAAGAATAACCACATAAGGCTAGCAAAAGGATTAAATGAAGTTATGAATGTAAGTATTATCTATGGCAAAAATGCTATAGAAATTAGATGTTACTATCTTGCCAAAAATCATTAGGCTAATTTGATCTGCTATCAAGCAACACCATTTTATCAATAGATCAGTTTTCTAACAAGTCCACTATTATAGAGTACAAGGAGAATTTCATTACATTTGGTTATCCATACTTTCTCAGTTTTCTTTTTATGATAGATGCTTGAATTTTCCCATATACCTCTTCTGGTGAATTTTAACAAGAATATCTAAAGAGATCAGAAATGCTAAATTAGTAAAACTTACCTACACTGCTTTATTAAAATTATTTTTACTTCTTCCATATATGAGAAGATGCCTGAATATATTCACAAAGCTCAATGGCTGACAAAATTTTTTGAGGTGAAATGACAGTAATATAGGAAAAGGAAATAGCTTTCAAATTTATGTAATTATATAGCCCTAATTAAAATTAAGGAAAAGCTGTAAACATATAGGAAACAGTCCATAAAAGTTAACTATTATAATTATATATTAGTATGATAACATAACTATGTTCTAATGCCATTATTGTCATTTTCAATTTGAAGAAATACTTAATGAAGTGAAATAGCAAGAATTCCAAGATGCTGATGGAAAGGACCAGCCACTGATGATAGGCAGATAATGTGCCTGCCATGTACAGCTGGTCAGGTTGCACACTGCCTATTCCATCTAACAATGATTCATACAATGCCAATGTGATGGCACTCCCTAAAGATAAGCCATGCACCACAAAAGAACCTACTCAGCAGGACTCTGACAATGAAGAACATTCTCAGTGACAGCATCTCAGTGCCAAAGGGAAAATACAGAGACCTTTTAAGTATACAGCAAAACTAGTGGCAGGTAAAAATGGAATAAGTATTGCACACATTTCCATTCAGAAATCAGCCCCTCTATAAACTGGACATAGGACAGAATCCAAGTACTACAGCCAAGAACACCAGCAGCTTGAGTGCATACAAAACAGCAAAAGAGACTGGTTCATGGTCCTTATCTGGTTTGCCTGGGTGTGGTGATTTTTGTGGATGAACCAATGCATTATCAATTGTTACCAAACTAAACCTCCTTAAATGAAGATAACACTAAATCCTAAGTAAGTCATGAATTTGCACAAGGGCTCAAAAGCGTATAGAAAAGAAAAATGTTAGAAAGCACTGTAGAGTCAATATGGCAATAGGATAAAGTAACGGGTCACCTGTCATTTGCATTTATCTACACCAATGATTTTGGAGTTTGGAATACCTGGGGTAACTTTAAGCCCACTTGGGAACAAATCTATTTAGAGTCTCCCAATGTCATTGCTGTCATTGGCCGAAAGAACTGGTTCGCTTTGCAGGAGATACTCCCGCAGCCCCACTCCTCGCCTCCTTCTCCCCCGCCGCCACCACCGTTGGCTTCCTGACCCTCACCCTGTGAGAAACCTACCTTTCTCGGTGTGGGAAGCTTTGGGAAATGGCGCCACTGAGATCCACCATTCTTTGTTCCCTGTGAGGCACCCCAGGTCACCCTGTGCTGATTCCCAACTACAGAATGCCTTGAAACTATGCAGAGCTAGGATACACAGAAAGTGGCACTGCCCTTTGTCAGGAAGGTGGGTGCTTAAAAAACCATCGAGGCAGGGTGCCTGGGTGACTCAGTGGGCTAAAGCCTCTGCCTTCGGCTCAGGTCATGATCCCAGGGTTCTGGGATCGAGCCCCGCATTGGCTCTCTGCTCGGCAGGCCTGCTTCCCTTCCTCTCTCTCTATCTGCCTGTTTGTGATCGCTGTCTATCAAATAAATAAATAAAATCTTTAAAAAAAAAAATCAAGGCTGTTTTTGGAAGTCCAATGATTAGAGGGGCCAGCATCATTTAGTAGGTGTGGGTCAGGGATGCCAGACATCCTACAGTGTGCAAGATGGTCCCACAAAATGAATCACTTATTTTGCATCCCACATAACTTCAGATGTCTTATCAAATAGTACCCATCTAGCAAAAACTTACTTAGATAATGATCTGAAAATATAACCTGTCTCTATTTTACACTTAAGCTTAAAGCATCCGGGTATGATAAACAAATTTTGAATTTTTTAGGCATACTAGCACTAGGTAAACTGAAGGGAGTTTTTTGCCAAGCATTGTATATCTGTTCAGGATGTCACATCACTGCCATCCAGGATGCTGACGTAGCAGCAAATACTCTCCGGTCTCTGAGTGGTGCCCTCGATGCCCACGTCTCACCACTGCTTTCACATAGGAACCAGCATTCCACTCCATTCTGCCTCCCTTTGAGTTAGATTTCAGAAAAACCCTTAAAAAGACTTACTATTTTATTATAAATTACTTCTAATGTTTCCTAATATTACAGTGAAAGCGCTGATTTGACTTTTTTTTTTTTTTTTTAATTAAGGTTTATTTTTTTTTTATAAACATATATTTTTATCCCCAGGGGTACAGGTCTGTGAATCACCAGGTTTACACAAAGTTATGTGTAAGTTGACTCTGTTTTCTCAGTTTCATCTCAGGATCGTTACATTACATCTTTGTGTAGGGAGAACATTACAAAATCTTTGTGATTCAGTGGGAGCATGAAATCTGAGAGGGCTGACCGCCACTGCTTACGCATACTCGAGACTGACAGGTCCTTATAGAGGTGGCAGATTTGTTGCCTAATAACCAGAATCATCCTCGTCCTAGAGGTGAGTTAACTTTCAATTAATCAACTTATGTTTATCGGCATAGCCGTACTGGCTCTGCGAGGTGTGCCTTATTTCTTCTTAAACTGAGGGCACGGACAAGAAGCTTGAAGGAAGAGTGGGAGAGAAGAAGGGAACCAGCCATCACTCCACTTACTGGAACTAGGACAGAGTGAGAGGAACAATGGCCTGGAATTCTGGGGACCTGGATTCAGTTCCCAGCTGATCCAGACCTCTGTGTGTCCTTAGACATGTGACTTAGTTATCTAGGTCTTGGATCTGTTATGTACAAAATGGACCAAATCCTTTCTAGCTCTAGTGTTGCATGGCTGTTAGTCTATGTCAGTAAAATGGCCCATGAAAACTATACATATACTCTCCCTAAAAGCACCAATTACCTGTACATAATAAGCAAAGCCATTTCTCCATTAACTATTGAAAAATGTGGGGTGGGGGGAGACAAAAGCACCAAGAGTTTTACTACATTTTGACAGGGCTGGCTGTTCTAGGCACATGATCATGTGACATGCATAAAAGGAAGTGAGGAAACAGAGTAGAGGGGTTGAGTATCTTGCACAAGGTCAGGAGGTCAGGAAGCAAGAGCGGGGGTTTGTACCCAAGCTTGTCTGACCAAAAGCTTGTTCCAAACTATGAGAAAAGGGGATCTGAGAGGCCCCAAGAGGCCCTTACTTTGTACCTGAGGAAGAGTCTTCTGTTATTGGCCCTGTTTCATTTGCTAAAACCAGTGTCATCATGTTTGGTGATTATTTGTCCCCATTTGCCCAGAACAGTCCCTCTGTATGCAGTTGTCCTAGCAGTATTTTTAAAAAGATTAATTTATTTGAGAGAGAGAGAGAGAGAGTAGGGGAAGGGCAAAAGGAGAAGGAGAGAATCTTAAGCAGACTCCATGCTGAGTGCAGAGACTGACTTAGGGATCGGTCTCTCTAACCTGAGATCATGACCTAAGCCAAGATCAAGAGTAAGGCCATTAACCAACTAAGTCACACAGGTAACCCCTAGCAATGTTATTAAAGTTCCCTTTCACTCTGAAAAGTTTTGCCTAATAAAATTTACTGTCACCTAATTATATTTCAGATCTGTGATTGTATCATGGGCAGGATAGAAGCAAACAAACAAACAAAAACCTCACTTGCTGTTGTGAGGATTAACAGTTTGGGTTAGAGATAAAATAAACTTCAAAATTTACTACATTCTGCAAGTGCGATCCATCCCTAAAATGTTTTCTGTTCATATTAAACAGCATGCAGTCTTCCAAAATGTAGTTAAGACAGTTTACCACTGACCTCCTATATGACTCTTTTACTTTCCTTTTTTGGGGATAAAGTTTAACCTTTCAAATGAAGTGCATGTCCCACTGGTTTAAAGAAAACATCATAAGAATGATATTTACTTTTTCAGATGAGGCATAGACATCGCAAAATATCTCACACTAGAAATGTACCTGATGCCCCTGAGTATTCTTGGGAAACTGCCCATTCATTCTATTTAAAACTCATGAAGAGTCCTCCCAGTGACTCAGGAAAGTATACATGACAAGAAACTTAGACATGTGCGTGCACACACACACACACATACACACACACAGAAAGAAAATCCTAATGTTTTTCCAATCTGTGCACATCAATCCCACTTGTTCTTACGGTCCTTATCTACCACCTTCCTGGTCATATCTCTCAGAGTAGCTCAACATTTTGACACACTTAATCGTACCATCATCTTGGGCAACTTCAATATCTAAAATTCAAGAAAATGATACACTCAATTCCTGTCCTTACATTATAGCAGTCAGCTGCCCCTCGCAGCCCACTGAGACGCCTCTTACAAGAATTACCAACGACAAACATATTGCTAAAGATAATCACCAACAACAAACATATTGCTAAAGTTCTTTTTTGCCTTACTGACCACTTGATCTCTGAGACTCCACATTCTCTTGGTTTTCATCCAGTGATTCTAAGCTACCTTTGTCTGCTTCAAAAATCGCATCTCTTTTGTGGTAGCAAGAACCCTCTGTTTTTCTCATTCTGTACTCTCTTTCTTACAGCCTCAGCCATATGCATGGCTCCAACATGCCCCTGCATTTCTATTCAACACAGATCTCTGGGTCACTAGTGTCCCTTAAAGTGCTGCTAGTTGTTCTTTGAAAAGAGTGCTCTAAGGGCACCTGGGCGGTTCAGTCAGTTAAGCGGCCTTCAGTTCAGCTCGTGTTCTCAGGGTCTTGGGATCAAGCCCATTGTCAGGCACCCTGCTGCTTGGCAGGGAGTCCGCTTCTCCCTCTCGTTCTGTTCCTCTCCCCTGGTTGTTCCCTCTCTCTGTCTCTCTCAAATAAAAATAAAAAAAAAAAAAAAAAAGAGTGTTCCATGGTGTGAGTTTGAGACCTGTGTTTGAGAAACTGTGCACACAACACTTTTAGATATTGCCATCAAGGCTAAGAGTACAACCTCATATGGCTATCATCCAAACTAAAAGCTCTGGTAATGGAAGTAATCCAAGCAAAAAGAAAAAAGAATTTTAAAAAAGGACAGGGCACCTGGGTGGCTCAGTTGGTTAAGCATCCAGCTCTTAATTTCAGCTCAGGTCATGATCTCAGGGTCATGAGATCAAGTCCTGCATCAGGCTTGAGTTGGCATGGAGCCTGCTTAAGATTCACTCCCCAACCCCTCTGAAGGCAGAGGCTTAACCCACTGAGCCACCCAGGCACCCCCCATATGTTTGCTTTTACCAAGTTAATTTTTTTCTTTCATAATTTTTGTCTTCTAGTTATGGATTTTTCTTTTCTGTTTAAAGAAGTCCCTTTGACATTTCTTGTGAGGCTGCTCACATTCTCTCTCACTCTAAAAAATAATAAATTTTTTAAAAAAGGACAGATTAAGGGACCTCTGGACAATATCAAGTATGCTAACATACATATTATAGGGGTCCCAGAAGGAGAAGAATGGGAGAAGGGGGCAGAAAACTTATTTGAAGAAATACTAGGTGAAAATTCTCCTAATCTGGGGAAGGAATCAGACATTCAAGTCCAGGAAACACAAAGATCCCCAAATAACATGAACCCAAAGAGGTCTACATCACAAAAATAGTTAAAATGTCAAAAAACAAAGATAAAGGGAGAATCTTAAAAGCAGAAGGAAAAAGAAAATAGTTATTTACAAGGGACACCCCATAAGATTATCCACCCATTTTTTAGCAGAAACTTTACAGGCTGGAAAAGAGCAACAAGATATATTCAAAGTGCTGGAAGGAAAAAACCTGTAACCAAGAATATCCTACCCAGCAAGGTTATCATTCAGAATTAAAGGAGATAGTTTCTCATACAAATAACAGTCAAAGAAGTTAATCACCACCAAACCAGCCTCACAAGAAATGTCAAAGGGACTTCTTTAAACAGAAAAGAAAAATCCATAACTAGAAGACAAAAATTATGAAAGAAAAAAATTAACTTGGTAAAAGCAAACTGTGCCTGTGTGGCTCAGTGGGTTAAGCCTCTGCCTTCAGCTCAGGTCAAGATCTCAGGGTCCTGGGATCGAGCTCCACATCAGGCTCTCTGCCTGCTTCCCCCTCTCTCTCAGCCTGCCTCTCTGCCTACTTGTGATCTGTGTGTGTGTGTGTGTGTGTGTGTGTGTGTGTGTATGTCAAATAAATAAATAAAATCTTAAAAAAAAAAAAAGGAAAACATATGGTAAAGCTAGTATGTTTAAAAGACAAGTGGCACCAAAACCAACTATATATACAAACTTTAGTTAAGGATCCAAAAAATAAAAAGAGTAAAATAAGACATCATATGCATAAAACATGGAAGGAGTAGAATTTTAATGCTCTTGAATGTGTTCAAACTTAAGTGACCATCAACTTAAAATGGACTGTTTTATACATAAGGCATGAACTGCATAGTGACTAAAACCCTCTAATATGTACACAAAAAAATTAAAGAGAAAATGATACAAACATAACATTAAGGAAAGTCACCATTTTACAAGGAAAGAGAGCTAGTAAAAAAGAAAGGAATAGAAAAGAACTACAGAGACAGAAAGCAATTAGAATATCAGTAAATACAGGGGTGCCTGGGTGGCTCATTCCATTGGGCAACTGACTCTTGGTTTGGGCTCTGGCAGTGATCTCAAGGTCATGTGATCCAGCCCCAAGCTCTCTCTAAATTAAGTTAATTAATTCAAAAACTTTTTAAAAGGCAGTTAATTATATACCTATCAATAATTACTTTAAACATAAATGGTATAAATGCTCCAATCAAAAGACACTGGGTGACTGAATGGGTAACAAAATAAGACCATCTAATATGCTGCCTATGAGGGACTCACATCTGACCTAAAGACACATTCAGACCAAAAGTGAAGGGTTACAAAAAGATATTCCAAGCAAATGGAAACAAAGACATGCTGGTACTCTTTAACCCTAAGAGTAACGTGTAAATTCGAGTGAATGAAAACATATAACTTCCTATTTTACTAATTTCTCCTCACCTCCATAAACCTAGTACAACACTGGTCATTAAACAGGCAATTAAAAAAAAAAAAAAGCTTGGGTAGCAATACTTAGACAAAATAATCTTTAAAAGAAAGACTGTAAGAGAGACAAAGAAGCATGTTACATAGTGACAAAGTGATCAATCCAAGAAGAGGATATAACAATAATAAATATCTAAGTACCAACATAGGAGCATCTAATATGTAAAGCAAATATTAACAGAAAGAAATTGACAGTAATAGAGTAATAAGGGGGACTTTACTACCCAAGCTGGGTCAATTGACAGATCACACAGATAGAAAATCAATCCGAAAACAGTGGCTTTGAACACATTAGACTAGATGGACATAAGAGGCAAACACAGAATATTCCATCCCAAAACAGAACACACATTATTTTCAAGTGCAAATTCTCTAGCATAGATTACAATAAATTTTAAAAAACTGAAATCATATCAAGCATCTTTTTGGACCATAAACCTTGAAATTAGAAATCAATTATAAGGGGAAAAAACTGGAAAAAACACAAATATGGGCAGGCTAAACAACATGCTACTAAACAACTAATGGGTCAGTGAAGAAATCAAAGACAAAATAAAAAAATACATGCAGACAAATGAAAATGGAAACACAGTAGTCCAAAATTCATGGAATACAGCAAAAACAGTTCTAAGGAGGAAAATTTATAGTGATACAGGACTATCTCAACAAACAAGAAAATCGTAAACAATCAAGCCTTACACCTAAAGGAACTAGAAAAAGAACAAAGTCCAAAGTTAGAAAGAAGGAAATAATAAACAACAGAGCATAAATAAATGAAATAGAACCCTAAAAATAATTTAAAAAGATCAATGAAACCAAGAGCTGAGTGTTTTTAAAAAACAAAACAAAACTGATAAAGCTTTGGCCAGACTCATCAAGAAAAAAAAGAGGACTCAATAAAATCATAAATGAAAGGGAGTTACAACTGACAATACAAAAATACAAAGAATTATAAAATACTACTAAAGTATATACCAATTATAAAACACTACTAAAGTATATACCAACATGTTGGACAACCTAGAAGAAATGGATAAATTCCTAGAAACCTAATTTCCCAAAACCAAATTAGGAGAAAGAGAAAATCTGAACAGACTGATTACTAATAACAAAATAAAATCAGTAATAATAATAATAATAATAAAACAATCTAACAAATGTCCAAGACCAAAAGGATTCACAGGTGAAGTCTACCAAGCATTTAAAGAAGAGCTGATACATATTTTACTCAAACTATTTCAAAAAACAAGAAGGAAAGCTTCCAAATATATTCTATGAGACAAGCCTTACCCTGATACCAAAAGCCGGACAAAGACACTATAAACAACAACAATAACAACAACAAAATTATAGGCCAAGGTCCCTGATGAACAGAGATGCAAAAATCTTCAACAAAGTATTAGCAAACCAAATTCAATAATACATTAAGAAGGATCATTCACTATGTTAAGTGGGATTACTCCAAGAACACAAGGGTAAGTTCAATGTCAACAAATCAATGAGATACATCCCATTAACAAAACAAAGGATACAAATCGTATGATCATCTTAATAGATGCAGAAAAAGCATTTGGCAAAATGCAACATCTGTTCATGATAAAAACTCCCCACAAAGTGAGTATGGAGAGAACATACCTCAACATAATAAAGGCCATATATGAAAAGCCCACAGTTAAACATCATACTCAATGGTGAAAATCTGAAGGCTTTTCCTCTAAGATCAGGAACAAGACAAGGATGTCTGCCTGCACCACTTTTATTCAATGCAATACTGGAAGTCCTATTTATAGCAATGAGACAAGGAAAGAAATAAAAGACATCCAAATTGGTAGGGAAGAAGTAAAACCATCACAATTGGAGGATGACATGGTATCACATATAGACAACCCTAAAGTCTCCCAACAAAAAAACTATGAGAACAAATAAACAAATTCAGTAAAATTGCAGGATACAAAATTAGTATATAGTAATGTGTTGCATTTCCATACACTAATAATGAACAATTAGAAAGAGAAATTACTGGGGCACCTGGGTGGCTTAGTCAGTTAAGTGTCTACCTTCAGCTTAGGTCATGATCTTGGGGTCCTGGGACTGACCCCTACATCTGGGGGTCTGCTCTTGGGGAGCCTGCCTCTCCCTCTCCCTCTGCCCCTCCCCCTGCTAGTGCTTGGTCTCTTGTTTTCACTCTCTCAAATAAATTAAATCTTTAAAAAAGAGAAAAATTAAGAAAGGAATCCTATATACAGCTACATCAAAAATAATAAAAATACCTAGGAATAAATTTAACCAAGGAGGTTAAAAACCTGTACTCTGAAAACTATCACACATTATGAAAGAAATTGAAGATGACACAAACAAATGGAAAGGTATACCATGCTTATGACTTGGAAGAATATTGTTAAAATGTCTATACTACTCAAAGCAATCTACAGATTCAATGCAACCCCTATCAAAATAACAACAGCAGTTTTCACAGAACTAGAACAAACAATCCTAAAATTTGCATGGAACCACAGAAGACTCCAAATAACTAAAACAGTCTTGAGAAAGAACAAAGTTGGGGTTACCACAACTCTAAATTTCAAATTATACTGCAATTCTGGCCAAACGGCAAGAGCAGTGCAGAGAGATTAAATGAACCCGGGTCCTCAATCCAGGAATCCTCCCTGACTGTGGACTTGGGGATAATAAATCACCTTATTATTTAAACCAGTGTTTGTTAGAGCTCTCTGTCCCTCGTCGCCAATGGCATCATCACTGATGCAGCTGTCATACCATCTCTTTGGATCCCTCTGTCATCACAATCAATCATCATGCCCAAGTCAAGAACGTGACAAAAAAGTCTCACTAGTCTTCAGTATTATTCTGGTAGCCCTCAATAACACAACATGACAAATATGAAAAATATCGTATTTTATTGTAAATATTGGAAAGGAAGGCACAAGATCGTCACTCTTTTCACGTGACAATATTATCCACAAGAAAGGGGAAATGCTTCTAAAGAGAAACTATGGGAATTAATGAGACTTGAGTGAGGTGTTCAAATGCAAGATCAGTATATTAAATCAGGTGGTTTACTGTAAAGACAGTATAGCAAAGACAATATAAAAATATGATAAGGGAAAATTTCAGTCAGAATAGCTAAATGCACAAATTAGAATAGCCATATGACATTCAGAAATATCAATAAGAAATACAGAACATTTGCATGAGAATAGTATTAAAACACAACTGAGTAACAAAATCTGAGGAAAGTGAAGAAACATAGGAATGCTTTTAAATAGAATTCCGTATTTTAAAGATCCATGTTTTCTAATTAAACTAAAATTCTCTGCAATTCCAGTATAAATCTCAACACGTTTTCATAAGTGACAAATGGAAAAAGTGCACACAAGCAGTCAAGAAATTTTAGATAAAAAATATGGATGAGGGGAACTTGACCTGATATTGAAACTATATTATAAAATCAGTAATGGAACAGGAATACTAAAATACTCAACTAGAAAACATAGCTTTGTAAATAATCAAAAGTTACAAAAAACTTTGAGAAAAACTGCTAACCAACTTGGGGGGGACACACAGGTGACAATTCCGAGGAAGTTAACAGGTTGAATAAAAACAAATTTTCCGTCAAACTGCATAAAATCACCATTTTGTAGGTCAAAAGCAGCTGAATATTAGCAATTTCACAGCATTCAAGCTCTACATTAACCATGAACAAGAAACACTTTCATAAGCTCAGAATAAGAAAGCTGACATTAAAAAAGAAAACAAACACTTGGACTATAGAACACTGAGGTAGCCTGCGCTTGTAGAAGCCCTCTGTGCACATGAACAGTGCTGGGCCTTAAAGTCAGCATTAAAGTAAGTTGAAAGCCAAGAAGAGGGAGAAAAAGTGAGTATCTGTAAAAGGCCAAGGATTAATATGCAGATGACAGAAGAGCTCCTACAGTCTATACGGACAAAACAAAACAGAAATGTGCAAAGTAAACAAGCAATTCCCAGGAGATAATGCAAATGGAAGATAGTATTTGAAAAGATGCTCACCCTCACTAATATAAAGGGACATGTAAATCAAAGCAATAAAAATTTCCTTTCAACCTTTCTACAAAAGAAAGTGGTTACATGAGGGTTAGTGGTTATGCAAGGGAGTAAACATTCTCCTTACACACCGTTAGTGAGTGTTAATTTAAGAAGATAATTTGCCCATTCCTGTCAAAATTTAAAATGTGTGTATCCTTCAACCCAACAATTACACATTTCATAGCGAAATGCCTGTGTGTGCACCTTCACTACAGCGCTTTTAATAAAGCCAATAAATAGGAAATAATACTTCCCAATAATAATATGGAGATTAAATAATTATGGTTTCTCTATACTATGTAATATTCTTTAGCCATTTAAAAAAAGATATAGATTTTTTTTAAAGACTTTATTTATTTGACACAGAGAGAGATCACAAGTAGGCAGAGGCAGGCGGGGTGGGTGGGGGGAAGCAGGCTCTCTGAGCCCCATGCAGGGCTCGATCCCAGGACCCCGAGGTCAAGACCCAAACTGAAGACAGAGGCTTAACCCACTGAGCCACACAGGGGCCCCCCAAAAAAGATACAGATAAATACATATTGATATGGAAAGTCTCAAAACATGATCAAATACCCTGATTGGCTACTGGTCTTATTAGAGCCAAGGAAAACATTCTGTGTAACTGTACTTCTAAGACTTTTTTTTGCGATAAGTACACATCACCTGTGTCATCACACAGGTTCAAATTAATTTCATTTCAATTCACTCAGAAGTCAGCTTCACATGTGTGTATGAGGCAAGGCCAGTCCTAGACATTGCTCAGGATTTCTTTGGTTTTAATTAATTGGTGAAAGCCACATCATCTCTATTAACAGGATCTTCTTTCCTACTGATTTAAGCTCTGATTTTTTAAATTTCTCATTCCCCCAAGGACCACAAAATATCACATAGGATAGGTTTTCAGTGACGAGGAAACTGACAGAACAGCCCTTAGTTCTTTAACTGATCTTGTATTTCAGTAACGCTCTGCTTTGGAAATAAAGGGGAGTTATGCCTCCCCCAGGAAAGTGCACCTAAGATTTTATCCTTTATTTTTAATTTAATTCAATATTTTTAATAGATTTTATCCTTTAAACAATGAAAGGAGTGGTGAGCATATTGGATCATCCAGTCTACCTTCTCATAATCTCTCATTGTTCCTGAGCAGTCTGGGTGAGACACACTCCTCCCTGAGTCTGCCAACTGGAGTGTGAGTTATTAGCCTTTCTGACCTCATAGCACTTTGACATGACAGGCATCAGGACCTCACATTTTCCCTTTGCTCCCGCTCGCTCTGTCTGCTTCCAATTTTTCTGGCTGCTTTTCTCCCTCCCTCCCTCTCCGCCGTCCTTATCACAAACCTCTAACACCAGGTTCACCCCTGGCTTCTCTCCCAGCTGCTAGTGGTGAGCTGGAAGCTGGAAACCCACACCCTTCCCAAGGCACAGAATGACAGCCCAGGGCAGGGCACGTACCGGCATTTTTCGCTGTGATCTTGGAGCTATGTCTCAGCAGACGGACAAACACGTTGCTGCTACAGTGGTTCACCATTTGTAAGCGGAGGCCTCTCCGAGTCTGGATCTTGACCAAACATTTGGCCATAGTCGTTCTCGGGATTCCTTCGGTTCTCTGCCTGTCAGGGCCCGGGGCAGCTACCACCAACCATAGTGGCTCTGACCTTTCACTAACTCTCCATTCTGTTTTAAAGGACCGAGGCAGGGCCCACTCAATGAATCAAATGTCAGGTTCCTAATGCAGCCAACAGAAATAACTCAGAAGGGATCAGCAAAGGCCCGAGGAGGGGGGAGGGGTGCTATTTTTAAACTCTTTACTCACTCCCCTAACAAACAATGAAATATTATGCACCATCCCTCCACCAGCCTCTTTGAAACCAGTGGATGAGAGCCCCCCACCAAAGCCTTATAGTGTCTTTTTTTTTTTTTAATTTCTTTTCAGTGTACCAGAATTCATTGTTTATGCACCACACCAAGTGCTCCATGCCACACTGCCCTCCATAATACCCACCACCTGGCTCCCCCAACCTCCCACCTCCCCTACCCGCAACCCCTTCAAAACTGTCAGATTGTTTTT
The DNA here is from genome assembly GCF_022355385.1 of Mustela nigripes. Classification (NCBI taxonomy): domain Eukaryota; kingdom Metazoa; phylum Chordata; class Mammalia; order Carnivora; family Mustelidae; genus Mustela; species Mustela nigripes. The sequence goes on along the minus strand of NC_081565.1, from coordinate 68,856,361 downwards.
GCCTTATAGTATCTTAAGAGCCAAATGCCCCCAGGGGATAAAACAGCAAGGAACCAGCTCCACAAAGGAGAAACACAAATGCATGGATTTTTGTTTAAATAAATTTTTTGGAATCTAGCCTCTAATTTGTTTGGGAGCAGCGCTGCCTAATAAAAATATAATGTTTGAAAAGGAGGACATATTCAAACAGTAAAAATATATTAAAATTAATTATGAAGATGTGTTTTATCTGAAGCCAAAACAGGATCACCTCACTATATAATAATATAGAAATTCATAGAACAATTTTGGTTCCTTTTTTTATACTAAATCTGTGAAACTGGGGTGCATTTGCACACTCAAGAGCACACCTCCATTCAGACCAGCCACATGTCAAGTGCTTCCAAGAGCTCTGTCCATATGGGGCTTCCTTACCAGAAGCATAGCTATGGACCGAGTCCTGAGCTCCTTCTAGCATTTTCTGCACCCTTCCAACAAGGCTAACATTTTTTTTCATCTGATATAGAAGGAAACAAGAAAGTAACTGATCTCACAATACACAGGAAGTGAGAAAGCCATGGTTTGGCTGACTACTGAAACAGTTCTGCCTGAGCTCTACTAGGCTGCCCCACCTCTCATAAGATGGGTTTTAAATGCAGCATCCAAAGCTACATTGTAATTCTCAGAATTTTGAAAGTCCTCCACTTGTCCATCTGTGATATAAAATGTGCTTGCACTCCAGTGTACAGGCTCAGGGAGTAACTGATTTTTAAGTACATGCTTTATTTGAACAAATCTCAGCTGATAATATTAACTGTGCCACACATAGTCCTTCCGTTATAGTTCTTTGCTGGTACGTTTTTCTTTCATTTTTAGAAAAAAAATTTTTTTTTCCCTCACATACCTACAATTTCATCATGTGTACATGTATTTTTCTGCTTTAAAATAGTGACTCTGGCCAAAAGAGAATTTTCTTATAAAAATATTTTTTTTTCTTTCCTGACAAAATGAAACATTAGATTCAGGGCAGTCAGCTGAAATCCTGCATTGTTATACTTCACTGTGGGACTACAAATTGATAGTGCATTTCTGGAAAGAAGTTTGGCAAAATATATTGAGTTTTATAGGTGGGATATTCTTTGATCCAGAGATGTCACCTTTAGGAATTTATTCTGACAAAATAATTAGAAATGTTGACAAAGGGTTTTGGACAAAGACGCTCATCAGAGTATCATTTATGATAGCCACGAAAAAAAAAAATCTATAAACTTCCCATGGGAAAATGATTAAATACATGTGATGGGATATGGTACATCCATTAAAATTTATGTGAAAAAAGCAGTTTATGTAAACAATATGACCTCAACTATCCAAATTATACATTATAGGCCCAATTATAAATCTTGAAAGGGGAGAAAGGTGGCAGCCAGCTGTGCACAGTGAGCTGAGGTCACCTCCAGAGGCCCCCTCAGGGGTCTCTGGCAGCCCCCTCCCCAAAGTACCAGTTCCCAGCACATTAGGGGGCCAGTAAATTTCCCTGTTGGGGCGGGGGTAGTGATTAGTCAATTTCCAAACCTGGAACTTGAAATGAAAACACCCAAGAATGCACCCTTTTGAATCTTCCAACTGGTTACAGCTCCCCTCCTGATAGAATTCAGAGCAGAGTCCCCACATATAAAACAGGCCACACAGAAGAGAGGCCCCAGGGTAGAACCTGCTTGGCCTTTGCTCACTAGGCACCAACAGTGGATCTTAAAGAATTGCTGAAAATCTTTTAAGATACTGCAGAACAAATCAGAAAATCCCTGTTCTCAATAAATCAATGCTTTGCCGTAGCACAGATGAAGGGTTTCAAAAATTCCTGTGGGTTCCTGCATGGCAATGGGCTAGGCTCAAATAACAACCAAAAAAAATTTCCCTTTGCCTATTTGGAGAATATAGATAAATCCTGTGCCTATCATTCTGTTACTACGACATGTGACACCCTGAACAGACCTTCCCAGCACACCCCTCCCCCTGCACCTAGAAAGCAAGTAAAAAACCTGAAACAAAACCAGCACCATACTTTAGTTCTGTTCTTTTCCACCAAGAGTTAACTCTCCATTAATTCTCAAACTTCAAATCTCACCATAGTCTCCTCTTTTCAATAACTACAACTAGGCACAGTATTTGGCATTTCAGACATTTTTAATTTTTCCCTCTCCTGCATTTGTTCTTACTTTTGATGCTACTTTTCAGAGAACCCAAGTAGATTCTTTAACCCTCTTTCTGCTGGAGAACTTTTGCTTTTATTTAGACAGAGAGAACCTAGCAGGACCAGCATTCAATATTGTCCCAGCATTTCTCTCGGCCCTGGCCGCTGCTAAGTCCTGCATAAGGAGGGTCGTTCTTGGCCAAGGCGCTGTGCTCAGAACAGTATCAACAGCATAACATTTGGACGCCCTTGAATACCCTTCCTTGGTTAGATTAATCTGTTTGAAGAAACAGGAGTGCGCTTCTGGGCAGTGACAAGAGGCTAAAGAAAGCGGAGGATGTGTGAAGAGGGGAATTGATTTTCCATAATGAGATGCCAGAAACACTGAAAAATCAAGCGGAAGCCAAAGTGGAGGGAGAAAGATTCAATGATAAGAGCTGTTCACGGCATGAATTCCGTGTCTACTTCCATGACAAACTTCCTGACACAGATTTGGCACAACGCAACACACTCGCCTCTGTTTTGTGGGTGACTGGGAGCCAGGGTGCAAGCGTGAAATGGAGACAGTACTCCTCTCATCGTGGTTGGGACCATGAGCTCAGGCATAGCAGCTGCCTAGTGTATAGTGCTGGTTCCTGGCTGATGAACTAGAACTAAGCACTTGTAAAAAGCAAGGCTTAAAGCACAGGCTCTGGGTTCTAATTCTGACTGAACTGTTTCTTATCTCTGAGCCTCAGTTTCCATGCAGTACCAACCTCCCAGTGTTGTTGTGAGGATTCACGAAGTGAATCTATGAATCTATGTGACAAGTGGCGATCAGTGCCAGACATAGAACTATTCAGGAAATATTAGGAATCTTTCTTCCCTATGGGTGCTCATTCCTCTCTCCTCCAAGAGGAAGACAGTAAGGATTTTAAACAGTCTGGATTCTCTTCCTTCTGTCAACCATCTGTCTCTAGCATTGCTGGTTATTTCTCCCCTGACAGTAGGAACACAGTATTGTTAAGAGTTTACCTGACCATCCCTGTAACTGTGGGGAAGTCACACAAGCTTATTGAAATATATTCGTTTTCAGTCTTGTAGAACGGTAATGACATTGGCACTTACGTAACCGGGTCCCTGATATGCAGTAGGCACTTAATAAATGCTAACTATTCTACTCTAGCATCATCAATATCATGGACCTTAGCTGTTCTGGTAATAGATATCACTCTGTAGTGTTTGGCCACTAGTTAAAATAGTTGTGGAGATTCACTCAAATTTTAGCTGTTAACTCCAATTAAAAAGATCATTAAAAAAATATTTAAATATACTTTGTAATAAATTTAGACTTTAAATATCCAGAGTTAAGGGTCCTTGGGACTATCACATACCAGAGAGGACTTTTCTAATATTCTTATTGATATAATAACAATATAATAATAATGTAAAATATTTTAATAATATATTTGTGATAGGACGAGTATATTCTTGGGAACAGAGAAGAAATGGAGGCCCTTCCCAATACAGGAACAGGCTAGATAGTCCTCTGCAGAATTCAGTTTCCTCGTTTGTAAAATAAGACAACAATGTCTGTCCTATCCATTTGGAAGAAAAACTATGATAACAGACATGAAAAAAACTCTAAACATGTATAAGATGCTTTGGCATATTGGATACTCATACACTTATTATCCCCTTATTAGACGAGGCATTTGCTGAGTGCTTCCTGCCTGTAAAATGAGAACACTGCTCAGTGGGGCCAGGCATCACCAGGCAGGGGCAGGAGAAGAGCCAAATAAAAACCCTCTGGAGAATTACAGTTGCAAACAGAAGAGAATCCAAACACCGCAGCTGGGCTCTCCGCAGCACCATGGCAGGGAAAGAGAATGCTCTTTGCAGGAACTCCATGGCTGCAGAGCATTGGAGCATAAGGGCTCATCCATCTGTTTTCCTGGCCTTCACGTACACTGAGAAGTGTGGCATCTCTAAATAGGCAGCTTATGCAGGCCATGCATGAGAGAGAGGGAGAGAGGCAGGGAGGCAGAGCCCTCTGTTGGGGCTGCCTGTGAGGATTTCTAAATAAAGGCCAAAAACCTGAGAGAGAGAGAGAGATGGATCAGGGAAGAGCCCCTCTGATACCTCTCTGCTCTCACTTTATCAATACGTAAGATACTTGCTATGTTCTGAGCAAGAGAAACGGGTCTTGCAGCACCGGGCTGAAGAGCTGGGGGCAAACACTGGAGTTCCTTCCACAGCGGAACGGAGGAGAGAGGGGGCAGGGAGGGGACGCACGGGGAGGTGTAATAAGGCAAGGTTGGCTTCCCAGTCTCCGGCTGCGCAACCATGAAGATGGTATGTCACTAACCAAGTCAGAGCAGGAGCAGTTGTGAGGCTGGGACTTGGGGAAGGAAGAGAGCATGTGCATAGCTGTAAATCCCTTAGGTTTGATGTGTTAGGTGTGCACTGTTGTGAGGTCCCCAGGCACAGGTGGCCAATAAGGAGCTGATGGTTCAGGATGGCAGAGTGAGCTGAGTGCTCTGTGTAGAGGCTAACACAAGAGAGACAGAAAGGGGGTCAAGATCACCCTGGTCAGTGAAAACCCTGTACCCAGAATCCCAGTCTGGTTATTCGCAGTTCAGCAGTCTCTCCATGTCGCTGCCTTGTCTTTCTCTAAACACTAGCAAAATGCAAGCTTTACTGTCTCTAATCAGGGGAAGATAATATTCTGAAATGTTAATAGAATTCCTTCCACCCAGAATTCCTGGAAGCCTTTTCTTAATCCTCAGCCCAGAGATCACACCTAACCCATCCATCAATGAGGCAATGACCACAAATACTTGACCATTAATTTCACAAACTATAAATCCAAGGCAGAAAGACCTTCCCCACCTGCAGACTGGACAAAAGACTCCATACTCTGAGTGAAGGAGAATCAAAAGGGCCATGAGGAGAGGAGAAAGTGACATAAGGGACCCAAATCACCAATCAGTACCAGCTGCTGACAGTACCAACAAGCCTCATGGGAGTCATTACCCAGCAAGCCAACCATAGACAGTGCATCAACATAACTCTCCCTCCCCTGTCTAATTTACCTACTCTAAGAGATATCTACCACCCTTATGCACTGGCCCAAAGCACTCTTAGAACCCTGCGAATAGGGATGCCTAGGTGGCTTAGTCAGTTAGGCATCCAATTATTGATTGCAGCTCAGGTCATAATCTTAGAGTCTTGGGATTGGGACCCACGTTGCGTTCTGTGCTGAGCGTGGAGCCAACGTGAAATTCTCCCTTTCTTTCTGCCCCTCCCCCCACCCCCACTTGTGTACTCTCTCTCCCTATAAAAAAAAAAAAATTCATTCACAAAAGTTAGATTTAAAAACCAACAACCAACCAACCAAACAAACAAACAAAAACAAAAAAAGCCTGTGAATAAAGACAGGGCCTGGATACCTATAGCTTCCCAACTGTAGTGTGTTGGTAACTCAAAAGGGAACATTCCATAGATGTCCATAGATGAAAACAGCAGAAGTTTCCCACAGGTTGGATGGGGACTAGAAATTTCCCAACGTCATGGCACTCTTCAGAAGCAGACATGAGGATCCCTTGCAGAATTCAAACCATTTTGCTGACCAAGGCTACCTATAATTCAGATTCTTCCTTTCATGTAAACACAGTGTTTTCCCTCAATCCTGGTTGAACCTCAGGCTTAAGATTCCCTGATATTCCATGACTTAGACCCAGCAAGGCAATCTATGGATAGTATACTTTGTCAGATGCCAGTTCAGCCCCCCAGATATTTCCCTGGAAGACGTGGGTCACAACACTGATCTTAAAGTCTCCAAAGAGAACAACATCCCTTGTTCTGTGTTTAGTATTTTCTACCAAGAATCTAGTGCCTTTGTCTATGGACAGAATGAATTTGTTTTCTTACCACTTCGACTTTATTATTTCACTCCCTCCACACAAGTCACCATTATAGATAAGCCATTTTTCTTGGAGTAAAGGAAATGAAACTCAGCTGCATTAATAAATGGAACTCTAGGTTTTTTTTCTCCATTTTTACTCAACAGCTTTGCAGATGGTGTTCAGGAACAGGGCATCTGTATCTCTCTGTGGGGAGGGAAAAAATCCCCCAAAACAGGCTTTTCTGGACCCATGGGTTCCCTGAGTAGCTGCTGTGTAATCAAGAAGCTGAAGGTAGCAGGACCCAACCCTTCTGCCCAATACACCTTGAGCCAAGAGCCTCTTTCGTATGCATTATAGTTACGTACTTAAAAAAGGAAACATGTTAGGTCAGTAAATGCAAGAAAATGTCCAGCAGAGCACTCTAAGTTTTGCCTTTCACATTATCAAAGATTTTTTTTTAATTGTTACACTTGGTTTATAAGGCTACCATAAGACACATTCATATAGGGGTGCCTAGGTGGCTCAGTGGGTTAAAGCCTCTGCCTTCAGCTCAGGGTCATGATCCCAGGGTCCTAGGATTGGGCCCCACATTGGGCTCTCCTGCTCAGCGGGGAGCCTGCTTCCCCCTCTCTCTCTGCCTGGCTCTCTGCCTACTTGTGATCTCTGTCTGTCAAATAAATAAATAAAATCTTTAAAAAAAAAGACACATTCATATATAATTTGGTGGGAGATGGGGGAGTAAGAGATATTTTTATATATTTATGTGATTGAATGATGTATGTCAATTAAAATTATTGATACTTGTCATAGGAATGTTCCTATGATATTAATGAAAAAGCAGATTAAAAAATAATATCTCTGGTGTAAATCTATGTTTGTTTCTATGTTTGACTATAATAAGAGATGAGGAAGGACACTATATAATACTTAAAGGGTCACACCCTGTCATCTAGTAGTAAAACTTACAAATCTTAGTGACAAAGAGAAAATCCTGAAAACAGCTTGGGACAAGAAGTATGTAACATATAATGGTAGAAATATTAGATTAGCAGTAGACTTATCCACAGAGACCTGGCAGGCCAGAAAGAACTGGCAGGATATATTCAGAGCACTAGATGAGAAAAATATGCAGCCAAGAATACTAAATCCAGCTAGGCTATCATTGAAAATAGAAGGAGAGATTAAAAAGCTTCCAGGAAAACAAAAATTTAAAGAATTTACAAACACCAACCAACCCTACCGGAAATACTGAAAGAGGTCCTCTAAGCAAAGAGAGAGCCTAAAAGTAACAGATCAGAAAGGAACAGAGACAATATACAGTAACAGTCACCTTACAGGCAATACAATGGCAAAAAATTCTTATCTTTCAATAGTTACCTTGAAAGTAAATGGACTAAATGCCCTAATCAAAAGACACAGTGTATCAGCATGGATTTAAAAAAACAAGACCCATTGATATGCTGTCTGCAAGAAACTCATCTTAGACCCAAAGACATCTCCAGACTTAAAGTGAGGGGGTGGAAAACAATTTACCATGCTAATAGACATCAAAAGAAAACTGGGGTGGCAATCCTTATATTAGACAAATTAGATTTTAAGCCAAAGACTATAATAAGAGATAAAGAAGGGCACTACATCATATTTAAAGGGTCTGTCCAACAAGAAGATCTAAAAATTGTAAATATCTATGCCCCTAACATGGGAGCAGCCAACTACATAAACCAATTAATAACAAAATCAAAGAAACACATTGACATTAATACAATAATAGTAGGGAACTTTAACACCCCCTTCGCTGAAATGGACAGATCATCCAAGCAAAAGATCAACAAGGAAATAAAGGCATTAAATAACACACAGGACCAGATGGACACCAAAGATATATTCAGAACATTCCATTGCAGAGCAACAGAATACACAGTCTTCTCTAGTGCACATGGAACATTCTCCAGAATAGATCATATTCTGGGTCACATTCCAGGTCTTAACCAGGAACAAAAGATTAGAATCATTCCCTGTATCTTTTCAGACCACAGTACCTTGAAACTAGAACTCAACCACAAGAGGAAATTTGGAAAGAACTCAAATACATGGAGGCTAAAGAGAATTCTACTAAAGAATGAATGGGTCAACCAAGAAATTAAAGAAGAATTTTTAAAAATCATGGAAACAAATGAAAATGAAAACACAACAGTTCAAAATCTTTGGGATACAGCAAAGATGGTCCTAACTAGGAAAGTATACACCAATACAGGCCATTCTCAAGAAACAAGAAAAGTCTCAAGTATGCAACCTAACCCTCCACCTAAAGGAGCTGGAGACAGAACAACAAAGAAAGCCTAAACCTAGCAGGAGAAGAGAAATAATAAAGATCAGAGCAGGAATCAATGAAATAGAAACCAAAAGAACAGTAGAACAAATCAACAAAGCTAGGAGCTGATTCTTTGAAGGAATTAATAACATTGATAAATCCCTGGCCAGACTTACCAAAAAGAAAAGAGAAAGGACCCAAATTAATAAAATAATAAATGAAAGAGGAGAGACCACAACCAACAAAAAATCTCCCAACAAACAAGAGCACAGGGCCAGATGGCTTCCCAGGGGAATTCTACTAAGCATTTAAAGAAGAATTAATTCCTATTTTCCTGAAACTGTTCCAAAAAATAGAAATGGAAGGAAAACTTCCAAGTTCATTTTATGAGGCCAGCATTACACCTTGATTGCCAAAGCAGATAAAGACCCCATCAAAAAGGAGAATTGCAGATCAATATCCCTGATGAACATGGACACAAATATTCTCACCAAAATACTAGCCAATAGGATCCAACAGTATATTAAAAGGATTATTCATGGCCAAGTGGGATTTATTCCTGGGCTGCAAGGTTGTTTCAACATCCACAAATCAGTGTGATACAATACATTAGTAAAAGAAAGAACAAGAACCATATGATACTCTCATTAGATGCTAAAAGATCATTTGACAAAGTACAGCATCCTTTCTTGATCAAAACTCTTCGTAGTATAGGGATAGAGGTTATTCATCTCAATGTCATAAAAGCCATCTATGAAAAACCCACAGTGAATATCATTCTCAATGGGGAAAAGCTGAGAGCTTTTCCACCAAGGTCAGGAACACAGCAGGGATGTCCACTATCACCACTGCTATTCAACATAGTACTAGAAGTCCTAGCCTCAGCAGTCAGACAACAAAAAGAAATAAAAGGCATCCAAATCAGCAAAGAAGAAGTCAAAGTCTCACTCTTTGCAGATGATATTATATTTTATGTGGAAAACCCAAAGGACTTCACTCAAAATCTTCTAGAACTCATACAGGACTTCAGTAAAGTGTCAGGATATAAAAATCAATGCACAGAAATCAGTTGCAGTTCTATACATCAACAACAAGACAGAAGAAAGAGAAATTAAGGAGTCAATCTCATTTATAACTGCACCCAAAACCATAAGATACCTAGGAATAAACCTAACCAAAGAAGGAAAGAATCTGTACTCAGAAAATTATAGAGTACTAATGAAAGAAATGGAGGAAGACACAAAGAAATGGAAAAATGTTCCTTGGAAGAACAAATATTGTGATGTCTATACTACCTAGAGCAATATACACATTTAATGCAATCCCTATCAAAATACCATGAGCATTTTTCACAGAATTGGAACAAATAATCCTAAAATTAATATGGAAACAATAAAGACCCCAAAGAGCCAGAGGAATGTTGAAAAAGAAAAGCAAAGCTGGAGGCATCAAAATTCTGGACTTCAAACTCTATAACAAAGTTCTAATCATCAAGACAGCATGGCACTCGCACAAAAACAGACATATACATCAATGGAACAGAATAGAGAGCCCAGAAATGGACCCTCAGCTCTATGGTCAACTAATCTTCGACAAAGCAGGAAAAAATGTCCAATGGAAAAAAGACAGTTTTCTTCAACAAATGGTGTTGGAAAAATTAGACAAATACGTGCAGAAGAATGAAACTGAACCATTTCCTTACATCACACACAAAAATAGACTCATAATGGATGAAAGACCTCAATGTGAGACAGGAATCCATCAAAATCCTTGAGGAGAACACAGGAAGCAACCTCTTCAACCTCAGCCACAGCAACTTCTTCCTAGATGCATCACCAAAGGCAAGGGAAGCAAGGGCAAAAATAAACTACTGGAACTTCATCAAGATAAAAAGCTTTTGCATAACAAGGAAACAATCAACAAAACCAAAAGATAACTGACAGAATGGGAGAAGATATTTGCAAGTGACATATCAGATTATGGGCTAATATCCAAAATCTATAAAACCCAAAGAACAAATAATCCAATCAAAAAATGGGCAGAGGATATGAACAGACATTTCTGCAAAGAAGACATCATGAAAAAGTGCTCAACATCACTCAGCATCAGAAAAATACAAATCAAAACCTCAATGAGATACCCCCTCACACCAGTCCGAATGACTAAAATTAACAAGTCAGGAAATGACAGATGTTAGCAAGGATGTGGAGAAAGGGGAACCCTCCTACACTGTTGGTGGGAATGCAAGCTGGTGCAGCCACTCAGGAAAACAGTATGAAGGTTCCTCAAAAAGTTAAAATAGAGCTACCCTATGACAAAGCAATTGCACTACTGGGTATTTCCTATAACAATATAAATGTAGCAATCTGAAGGGGCACGTGCATCCTAATATTTATAGCAGCAATGTCCACAATAGCCAAACTATGGAAAGTGTTTTGACGTCCATCAACAGGTGAATGGATAAAGAAGATGTGGTATATATATACATACATCTATCTATCTATACATATATATATATATATACACACATACACATTTCTCTTTCTCTGTATATATAAATAAACACACACAATGGAATATTATGCAGCCATCAAAAATGAAATATTGCCATTTGCAACAACATGATGGAACTAGCAGGTATTATGCTAAGGGAATAAGTCAGAGAAAGACAATTATCATATGATCTCACTGGGGAAGAGAGGAAAAATGAAACAAGATGAAACCAGAGAGGGATACAAACCATAAGGGACTCTTAATCTCAGGGAAAAAACTGAGGGTTGCTGGAGGGGAGGGAGGTGGAAGGCATGGAATGGCTGGGTAATGGACATTGGGGAGGGTATGTGCCATGGTGAGTGCTGTGTATTGTGTAAGACTGAAGATTCACAGACCTGTACCCCTGAAACTAATAATACATTATATGTTAATAAAGAAAATACATAGGTAGATTATACACATTAAACCATGGTTTGATGGCAGATCATGGCAGATGATGGCAGATACTTCTTTTATTTATGGTTTCTTTTATTTATGGTTTCTATATTTCCAAATTTTGAGTTCAGATTAAAGGCTTTTGATTTCAGATTAAAACAGAACAAAACAACACAGAACAGAACATGCTTGGCTTCTAGTAAAGTCGAATCCCAGAAGAATATTTTCTTTACATGCTTTCTCTTATATAAAGAAAGGTTGTCCTGGCTCCAGTTACAAATCATTCATTCATTCATTTGCTAATTTGCCAAATATTAATTTAGCTCCACTATGCACCAGAACATCTTTAAGGTGCTGGTGATAATGTGGGGGATGAGGCAGACAAAGTCTGGTCTCATGCAAAAGACATTTCAGTCAAAGGAGACAGTCAATAAACAGGACAAATAATTAACAAGTGTTCAGTAGTGCTAACCACTCTGACAAAAATCAAAGAGGATGATGGCATGAAAGAGAACAAATAAGTAGGCTGGAAAAACTAATAGAATTGGGTAGTTAAGGGGCACCTAGGTGGCCCAGTGGGTTAAGCCTCTGCCTTCGGCTCAGGTCATGATCCCAGGGTCCTGGGATCGAGCCCCACATCGGGCTCTCTGCGCTGCAGGGAGCCTGCTTCCTCCTCTCTCTCTGCCTGCCTCTCTGCCTACTTGTGATCTCTGTCAGATAAATAAAGAAAAAATCGTTAAAAAAAAAAAAAAGAATTGGGTAGTTAAGGAAGACTTTCCAAGGAGCTGAAATCTGAGATAAGACTTAAAAGCTAGCCTTGTGAAGACCAGAAAAAAAGCTCTTCTAGGTAGATGAAAAAGCTTGTGCAAAGGTCCTGAGGTAACAATGAACTTATTGTTCTCCTCATACTGGAGGAGACTAGGAAGACCAGTACCAAAGGAACACACAGATTCAAGAAGAGAGCAGGAAATGGTCTAAGAGTAGGCAGGGGGCAAAGTGTAGACCAGAGCAAGGAACTTAGATTTTATCATAACTAGATCTAAGTTCCATTTATGAAATATCACCTGCCTGCTGTGTGGGAAATATGGGTGGGGGGAGAGGGATTAGCGTAGAAGCAGAGATCCTGTCTATCAAGGAGTCAGAAGAATGAGTGCAACTGGAGTAGTACATGGGCCATGTTTCTAGGACATATATGAAAGGTTAAAGTGAATAGGATTTTGTGGATGGATTTGACAGTTTAGTATTTTATGACCACTGGGTAGAACATGAGCTTTTAAAATCAGACTCCTGGGGACACCTGTGTGGCTCAGTCAGTTAAGCATCTGTTAAGTGTCTGACTCGGTTTCAGTTCAGGTCACGATCTCCTGGGTCATGGGTTGGAGCCCTGCATCAGGCTCTGCACTCAGCGGGGAGTCTGCTGGAAGACTCTCTCCCTCCGTCCCTCCTCCTATGCGCTCTAAAATATGTAAATCTTTTTAAAAAATAAAATAAAATCAGACTCCTCTATTCAGGATGGGGCAAGTGCTAGGAAAGAGTCTTGTCTGAGAAGGAATGGAACATGGCACTAACAGAAGACAGGAAGGGAGATTCATGCAAGCTATTAATCCAAAGAACAGGGCAAGGTACCCCTGCCTTGAGAGGGGTTGAGAGTATGGCCTAGTCCCAGGGAGAGGGGCCGTTAAGGTCCTGGAGGAATAGTGTACCCAGGGCAGCATGAGGGCAGAGACTCAGGAAAAGGAGCAAGGCTGGCATGAGGACCAGAAGGAGACAGGACAGAGCAACAGAGAAAGCCTAGGAGCTTGCTCCAAAGCACTGGGCTTTGGCTTCTCAGTAACCACCCTTCGCCCCCCAGTCAGGTCAGGACATGGTTGGCTCTAGAGTCAAGGCAAGGCTAAGCCTGTATTTAGGGGCAAAACTGTATGGCTCAGGCAGGGACTGACAAGCCCATAGGTCACAAGGGATGCCTTAATTTTTGAATACAGATACTCCTTCCTTTAATCACAAAATCTAGTCTATGTTCAGATGATCAAGTGGGTCATCCTGAAATTCCTATTATTTTCCCTTTTGGTCAAAGCATCTGCCCATTTTCACATTTCCTATGCTGAAGTGGAGGTTTGTGGGTTAAAAAAAATTTCCAAATTGGACTCTTCTTCTAAAAGGAGATGTTAAAGGCTGGAAGAGCTCTTTCAGGTGGGGAAATACTCATTTTATATTCCCTTTTAAATGAGCTGCTATTAATTTTCAATTTTATGCTGGAGATTTGCAACTCACAGAAAGAAAGGAGAAAAAAATGTAACCCGGCTTTTATAGATGGTCGTGCCCCAAGCTTACTATTTCTTTAGCCACATTTAAAAAGAGGTGTAGACTTTTTGCTTCCCAAAATACCAATAGATGATCCAAAAGCATAGTTTTAAGAGCAGCAGCAATTTGGGGGGAGAATTATGAAAGAACAGAGTGGTAAGGAAACCCCAAAATCATCTCATCTTGTTTTATAAAAGAAGAAATATGATCCAAGTGACATTAGTGCCCAGCATGTACCCAATAAGAAGTAAATGTTTATTGAATGAAGGAAGGAACACACCAATGAATGAATGAACTGAACACAGTCTCTTTATCCAATACTCTGCCCCCCACCAGAGAGCCCCCACTCAGGTTATGTCCTGAGCCCACCCAGAGAGTGGAGTCTGGTGCCCTTGTAAGTCGGGGAGGCAGGGCTACCCCAGAGCATTTTAGTGGAAGTGACATCCCCCCTGCCATGTAGCTCAGCAGAGGCCCAGCCTGTGCTTGGGTGACTCACCCGGGTTTGCCAGTGTGGAAGACCAGAAGCACGCAGGATGGTGTGTCACCACCGTAACCAGAGCGCATAGATCTCACATCTATTTTAGGAATCTGTGGTTTGGGCATGAACAGGGATTTCAGTTTCAAAAACATGCCCTGCCTTTTCTTGTATGTCGACTCATCGGGAAGATCTACAACAGTTCTAACTGGACCTATTCTGGGGACGGGGGTCGGGGAGCAATGCTGGTGCATATTAGGAATAAATGCGTATTTGTTTATAAATTAAATACATATACAGATGTGTTTATGTATTATGTCCATTATAAAAGTTACACAATAGAAACTTCCTAAGAAGGTGATAAAAGTAAAATGCCAATAAAAGTCTGACTCGTTTCTTCCTCCACTCCAGTGGGCCATGGTGTGCACACACCACACATGCACCCCACTCTGAAAGCCATGGCTCTAGGATCCCCAACTCCCCATTAGTCAAACTGAGTAAGAGGCTGTACCCCACTCTAGATGGCATTGGACATGCACCCCAATGGACACCCCCAACATCTAGCCTATGCCAACTGACCAGAGCCTTTTTTCTTTTGATTTATTACACATTTATTACAGCATCATAGAATCCAGAAACTTCTGAGATCATAAAATCAACTTAGAACATGTTATTCTTACCATTCCGTGAACATATTATAATTTCCTTATATGAGCCTCTTCCTCTCTTTACCTGTGGCAACATATACCACTCCTGCAGACACTAAAAACTTTAATACGCTCAAACTATTAAAAATGATTTAAAAATAAAACTGCCAGAATCTCTTTCCTGAACCCTGCCCATACTGCTTATATTGCGAGGAATCTACTATTACAGGTCTAGCTATAAGAGTGGATCTAGCCCAACACTTTTTTCCCACTTAATTCTGAGTCTTCACAGAAGAGCAGGGAGGAGGCAGATTCTGTGAGACCCTAACTCAAGCTAAGCCTGAGTATCACAAAGAACATTTAACACAACCGACCCACTAGCAAAAACACTAGAAAAGAGAACCCCATGCTGACTCTGGAAGGCATCTAGAATTCAGATAATTATAGCCTCTGCTTTCGAATGACAATGGCTTAGTACCGTTTTCACTTTTCCCCTCCTGTGGTTTCTTAGGGATGCGATGGGAGTGCTTACTTGTCTAAGTGCCAAGCAAAATCTCTTTCCACCGCAGACCACACTCTGGCTGTCACAACTACTCACACCTGCGCCCTCCCCTGGCTCACATTCCAGCCCTCAGGAGACCATGACTGGATTACTTCATAGGACGTTTGACTGACAGATTTTTTTTTCCCACCCCAGCTGAATTCTTTAAAGCAATTCATTATTACGACTTAGCCACAGCAGCAAAGCACCAACCTGAGCAAGAGCAGGGCTTTGGGATATTCTATACTGAATGGCTTTCACTAATGAGGCAGAGATCCTTAACACAGAGTAATGAGCAAATGAGTAATTAGAACTTGGCCCAAAGTGAACCATTCCTTATTTAACAAACTCGGCTTTAAAATCAGAAAGTGATTCCCAGAAGGCAACATGCTTCCTGCTCAAAGTCTGGGTTTTCCCCTTTGAGGAATTCTGCCTGGTGTGGCACACCTGTCCCTGTTCTGAGGCAAGGTGATGCTCTCCAGTGTGCGGGAGGTCTCCAATGAGTCACTAGATCCTGGCACGCTGTGATCGAAAACCTGAAGACTCAGCCCATGTGCCAAAACAAGCGGCAGCTCTTCTCACTGAATCAGACTCCCTATACTTACGGAAGTCCTCTCTTTTTCCATTATGCCAAATGAATTATGAAAATACATGCAGTTCGCGGCACCTGGGTGGCTCAGTGGGTTAAGCCTTCGGCTTGGGTCATGATCTCAGGGTCCTGGGATGGAGCCCTGCATTGAGCTCTCTGCTTGGCAGGGAGCCTGCTTTCCTCTCTCTCTCTGCCTGCCTCTCTGCCTCATTGTGACCCCTCTCTCTTTCTCTGCCAAGTAAATAAATAAAATGTTGAAAGAAAGAAAGAAAGAAAGAAAGAAAGAAAGAAAGAAAGAAAGAAGAAAGAAAGAAAGAAAGAAAGAAAGAAAGAAAGAAAGAAAGAAAGAAAGAAAGAAAAAGAAAGGAAGAAAGAGAAAGAAAAGAAAAAAAAAAGAAATACAGTTCTTTGGGCACTGGTTCTGTTTTGTCCATTTTAAGTGTGTTTGACATCATCTAAGATACCCGGGCCAGGAATCTGACAGCCGAGACCCAGTTCCCACTCTGGTACTTATCCAGCTAGTGACTTTCTTCTCCTCTCAAGGCCCAGACAGCAAATTTGATGCTTTGCCAGCCAAGAGCTAAAATCAAGGATATTATGTAGGTACTTATATAATCATTTAAAATATAACCATTAGGTCTTGGGCTAGGGAAAAAAAGGGCATTAGGCCAGCCACAAGCGAAAGTTTGCAGATAACTGTGCCAGACCATCCTCAACATTCCCTCTAGCCACCAAAAGCTGCAAAAAATATTCCTGAGGCCAAGTTCCCGTTCTTGTTACAGAAGATCGAAGCCATGGCCTTGGAATTTGACATTGATATTAAGCAAAAGAATCGAGTTTAGAGCTAGTAAGTAGCAAGAGGTATTCAAGTCTACTCTTCTTACCTTATAGCCAATAAAAATGAGTCTTGGAAAAGTGGAACTTCTGGTCTATGGTCACCTCGCTGCCTGGTGGGAGGGGCCAAGACCAGAGCACGTATTTCCCTGCTTGTCCAAGGCATCAAGGGCCAGACACAGAGAAGCTACACAAAGCAATGCTATGTTTATACTGAGGAATACAGTAATTCATAAAATGAACAGTTCAAGGGAATTAGCCAATGATAGAACTGAAATGGTTCACACTGTTGGTGTCTTATGATGTAAAATATAAAACCCTTGCAAGATATAATGTGCTTAAATGGCATCAGAACTAAGGCATTTAGCTTCCTTACAGCCCGGTAAATACTTAACATTTCAAAGATCTCCTTCAAGTGAACACACTTCTTAGTACTTGACTGGCCAGTAAATACCAGAAACCGAAGTTCCAAAGATGAAACCAACCCCAGAGAAAAGCACAAAAAGGGAAGTTGGCAAACTTTTGAAGAGCTCACAAATGTGAACTAGCAGAGCTCGCTCAGGCCTTTATCTTGGCCCCAAGTCGTTCCTTGCATCTCCTACCCTAGAGGAGTTGCCGCCCCAAACTTCCAGAATTCAACAGATGTGATAACAAATTCCGAATTTTGACTTTGCCAATCTAATACGGCAATTATAAGTAAACCGAGATGTTTTCCTCTGCTCTGTGGCGGCTCCTAGCTCCCACAGAAGCAGGTTTGGCTGCTGACTATCTATCAGCAGTGGGAGAGTGAGGGTGCCATTACATGAAAAAGTTCAGGAGAACCCAAACTTCTGCAATGCTAAAAAGATGCTTGATGCTTGTGTACCCCTGGGGATAAAAATATATGTTTATAAAAAATAAAAAATTATATTAAAAAAAAAGATGCTTGAAAGAGCCTTTTTATTTTTATTTTTAAAGATTTTATATATTTATTAGACAGAGATCACAAGTAGGCAGAGAGTCAGGCAGAGAGAGATGAGGAAGCAGGCTACCCACAGTGCAGAGAGCCCAATGTGGGGCTCAATCCCAGGACCCTGAGACCAAGACTTAAGCTGAAGGCAGAGGCTTTAACCCACTGAGCCACCACCCAGGCACCCCTGAAAGAGCCTTTTTAGGAGTCTCTTCTTATTCAGGGTATTAATCCATTTATCTGCATCTGTGTTAAATGTGCTCCCAATTCACTGTTTGACCTAGAGTTCAATTTATGGTATATCTTTCTGCACTAATGCTTTCAACAGTAAACAAACAAAGCAGAAAATTTAAAAACTATACACAAGAGATGATTGCATGGCATTACAATGCACAGGGAAGGAAACTGCTAACACATTTACATTGATTACCTCTAAGAAGTGGGACAATCTAAGAGGTGATTTTTTTCTGTTTTAGTATTTTCTAAATTTTCTAGATCATAATCAGTTTTACAATAAGAAAATAAAAACAAATAGCCACACAAAGCCTGTGGCAGGGACAAGTGCAGTTAGAACTGGTGCTCATTGGTCTGCCATCACCAAGTAGCAGTAACCACGAGAGAAAATGTGGTTCAATATGAACAGCTCCTGCTGTTTGATGAAATACCACATAAAAGAAACTTCAAAAAGACCAGTGCATTATTCATAATGCACATCCTGACCTACCCTAAGTCAAGGGAAGAAAATTACTTAGCACAAGGGGGGGAAATGGCAAGGAAGAAAGACACTGAAGCCAAGAGAAGCAGGTACATATGCCTGAGCCATAGCCATGGAACTCCACAAAGGAAGAAAAGAAGGAAGAGAATTGGCACATCAGACCAGCGGGAAGGGGACTAGATTTAGCAGAGAGTGGAAAGGAATTCAGAGGCAGTATAATCATAGCAGCCTCGGGCTGTTAGAGACCTCACCAGTGATGTGATTGGAGCAACTGTGTTAGTGTATGACTGGCTCTGCCTTGTAGAACTTTGAAAGACTAACATATGGAGTGGAATGGGGAAAAAAAAAAAAAAAGATCCAGCTGTATGTTGTCTACAAGAGACTCACCTTGAATGTAATGACACATGCACTGAAAGTGAAGGGATGAAAAAACATTTACCATGTAAATGAAAGTGAAAAATATAAAAAAGCTGTGGTAGCAATACTTATATCAACAAAATAGACTTTAAAACAAAGACCATGTAAGAGATAAGGGCATTACATAATGATAAAGCCATCAATCCAACAAGGGGATATGACAACTGTAAATACCTATGCACCCAATACTAGAGCACCTAAATATATAAAGCAAATAGTAACAGACATAAAGAAATTTATGGTAATACAATGATAGCAGGGGTCTTTTAATACCCCAGTTACATCAATGGATAGACCATCCAGGCAAAAAATCAGTAACTGTCTTTGAATGACACATTACATCAAACGGACTTAACATATATACCATCCAAAAACAAAAGAATACACATTCTTTCCAAGTATACTTGAAACATCCTCCAGAAGAGATGATGTTAGGCCACAAAAAAAGGCTCAAAAAATTTAGAATATTGAAATCATACCACACATCCTTTCTGACCACAATGGTATGAAACTAGAAATCAGTAAGAAGAAGAAGAAGAAAAAAAAAAAAACTGGAAATAAACAAAAACACATGGAAACTAAACATGATACTGAACCACCAGTGGGTCAACAAAGCAATCAAAGAAGAAATTTAAAAATACAGATAAATGAAAATGAAAACACAGTAGTCTAGCCTAAATTTTAGAAATGCAGTGAAAGCAACTCTAAGAGGGAAATAAAGTTATACAAGCCCACCTGGAGAAACAAGAAAATCCTCAAACAATCTAATCTTACAGCTAAAGCAACTAGAAAAAGGAGAGTAAACAAGCCTAAGATGAGTAGAAGGAAAGAAATAATAAAGATCATAGAATGAACAAATGAAATAGAGACTGAAAAGCAGTAGAAAGGGTCAATGAAACCAAGAGCTGGTTCTTTGAAAAGATACACAAAACTGATAAACCTTTAGCCAGACCCATCGAGGGAAAAAGAAAAAGGACCCAAATTAATAAAATGAGAAACAACAGGAAAATAACAACTGACACCACAGAAATACAAAAGATTATAAGAGAATACTATAAAAAATTACATGTCAACAAACTGGACAGCCTAGAAAAAAAATGGATAAATTCCTATAAAAACTCTTCCAAAATTGAATCAGAAAGAAATAGAAAATCTGGACAGATCACTAATAACAAAATTTAATTTGTTATTTAAAAAGACTACCAAAAAATAAAAGTCTAGAACCACACGGATTCACAGGTGAATTCTATAAAACAGTGAAAGAGGAGTTGATACCTATTTTCTTGAAATTATTCAAAAAAAAATAGAAGAGAAGGGGACACTTCCAAATATATTCTATAAGACCAGTATTACCCTGATACAAAAACCAACAATAAGACCAAAAAAAGAAAACTATAGGCCAATACCCATGATGAATATAGATACAAAAATCCTCAACATAGTATTAGCAAACCACATTTAACACTACATTAAAAGGGTTATTCACTATGATCATATGGGATTTATTCTGGGGTTGCAAGGATAATTCAAAAGCTGCCAATCAATCAGTGTGATACACCACATGAAGAAAATGAAGGATAAAAATCCTATGATCACCTCATAGGTGCCAGAGAAAGCATTTGATGAAACTCAACATCCATTCATGATAAAAAGTCTCAACAAAGTGGGCTTAGAGGGAACATACCTCAACATAAGGACCATGAATTACAAACCCACAAGCTACTCAGTGCAGAAAAATTAAGAGCTGTTCCTCTAAGATCAGCAACAAGACAAGGATGTCCACTCTTGCCACTTTTATTCAACATAGTACTGGAAGTCTTAGCCACAACAATCAGTCAAGAAATAAAATGCATCCATACTGGGGTGCCTGAATGACTCAGTTAAGCATCTGACTCTTGATTTCAGCTCAAGTCATGACCTCAGGATCCTGGGATCAAGCCCCAAGTTGGGATCCTGTTCAGTGGGGAGTCTGCTTGAGAATTCTTTCTCTCTCAATCTCCCTCTGCCTCTCTCTCTATTCTCTCTCCAAAATAAAAAACAGATCTTTTGAAAAAAATACTTCCATATTGGTAAAGAAGTTAGATAGATTGTCACTATTTGCTGATGACATACTATATACAGAAAACCCTTAAACTCTACCAAAACACTGCTAAAAGTAATAAATGAATTCAGGAAAGTTGCAGGATACAAAATTCACACCCAGTTATTGGTATGAATCAGTACTAATTGGGTACTAATAACAAAGTAGAAGGAGAAATTAACAATTGTCCAGTTCCCTGTTATGTCCTGAGGGGTGACTCAGGACATAACAGAGTGAATTTATTTCTGGGGTCTCTATTCTATTCCATATTCCCCATGGAATATTTGTTCCCATCTAGGTTTCTACCTTTGTAGACAAAACACAGTCATAGCTCCAGGCTTGGGTTGTTCCTTTTCCATTTCTCTTCTCCATTCAACCTTGGGAGAATCATGACCTCCAGAGAAAGGGATTTCCATTATCCAAGAATGATAAAATACTTAGAAATAAACTCAACCAAACTGGTGAAAGACCTGTACCCTGAAAACTATAAAACATTCATGAAAAAAAAAAAAAAAACTGAAGATGACACAAGCAAATGGAAAGATATCCCATGTTCATGGATTGGAAGAATTACTATTGTTACAATGTCCATACTACCCAAAGCAATCTACAGATGCAATGTAATTCTTATCAAAATACCAACAGCATTTTTCACAGAACTAGAACAAATAATAATAAATAATAATGAATTGCTAAACCAATCTTGAGAAAGAGGAACAAAGCTGGAGTTATCAGAATCCCAGATTTTAAGATATACTATAAATCTGCAGTAATCAAAACTGCATGGTACGGACACAAAAAGTAGTCACAAAGATCAATAGAATAGAATAGAGACCCCAGAAATAAACTCACGATTATATGGTCAACTAATCTATGACAAAGGAGGCAAAAATATCCAATGGGAAAAAGACAGTCTCTTCAACAACTGGTGCTGGGAAAACTGAACAGTGACATTGCAGAAAAATGAAATGAGACCACTTTCTTACAACATACATAAAAATTAACTCAAAATGGATTAAAGACCCAAATGTGAGACCTGAAACCATAAAAATGTGGGAAGAGAGCATGGGCAGTAATTTCTCTGACATTGGCAATAATAACACTTTTCTAGACATGTCTCCCAAGACAAGCAAAAGCAAAACAAACACACACAAGCAGGGAAACACACACCAAAAAAGCAAAAATAAACTATTGGAACTACGTCAGAATAAAAAGCTTCTGCACAGTGAAGGAAACAATCAACAAAAAGAAAAGGCAATCTACTGAATGGGAGAAAATATTTGCAAATGATATATCTGGTAAAAGGTTAGTATCTAAAACACATAAAGAACTTACATAACTCAACATCAAAAAACCCAAAAATCTAATTAAAAAATGGGCAGAAGACTTGAATTGACATTTTTCCAAAGAACACATACAGATGGCCAACAGGTATATGAAAAGATACTCAAGGTTGCTAATCATCAGGAAAATGCAAATCAAAACCATAATGAGATATCAGCTCACACCTATCAGAATAGCAAAAATCAAAAAGACAAGAAATAATAAAAATTGGGGAATATGTAGAGGGGAAAAAAAAAACCCTTGTAAACTGTTGATGAGAATGTAAATTGGTACAACCACTATGAAAAACAATATGGAGGCTCTTCAAAAATTAAAAATAGCATCAGGGAAATACAAATCAAAACCACAATGAGATATCACCTCACACCAGTCAGAATGGCTAAAATCAACAAGTCAGGAAATGACAGATGCTGGCGAGGATGTGGAGAAAGGGGAGCCCTCCTACACTGTTGGTGGGAATGCAAGCTGGTGCAACCACTCTGGAAAACAGCATGGAGGTTCCTCAAAATGTTGAAAATAGAACTGCCCTATGACCCAGCAATTGCACTACTGGGTATTTACCCTAAAGATACAAACGTAGTGATCCAAAGGGGCACGTGTACCCGAAGGTTTATAGCAGCAATGTCCACAATAGCCAAACTATGGAAAGAACCTAGATGTCCATCAACAGATGAATGGATCAAGAAGATGTGGTATATATACACAATGGAATACTATGCAGCCATCAAAAGAAATGAAATCTTGCCATTTGCGACAACGTGGATGGAACTAGAGGGTATCATGCTTAGCGAAATAAGTCAAGCAGAGAAAGACAACTATCATATGATCTCCCTGATATGAGGAAGTGGTGATGCAACATGGGGGCTTATGTGGGTAGGAGAAGAATCAATGAAACAAGATGGGATTGGGAGGGAGGCAAACCATAAGTGACTCTTAATCTCACAAAACAAACTGAGGGTTGCTGGGGGGAGGGGAATTGGGAGAAGGGGGGTGGGGTTATGGACATTAGGGAGGGTATGTGCTTTGGTGAGTGCTGTGAAGTGTGTAAACCTGGCGATTCACAGACCTGTACCCCTGGGGATAAAAATATATGTTTATAAAAAATAAAAGATTAAAAAATTAAAAAAATTAAAATTAAAATTAAAAATTAAAAAAAAATTTAAAAATAGAAATATTATATGATTAAGTAGCTTCACTACTGGGTATTTACCTAGTAGAAGCAAAAACATTCAAAAACAATTCAAGAAAATATATGCATCCCTATGTTTCTAGCAGAGTTATTTGTAATATTCAAGATATGGAATCAAGCTAAGTGTCCACCAGTAGATGAACAGATAGGGAAGATGTGGTATATACATATAATATGCAGCCATTAAAAAGGATGAAATTGTGCCATTTGTGACAACATGGATGGACCTAGACGGTATCATGTTAAGTGAAATAAGTCAGATGGAGAAAAACAAATACCATATGATTTCATTCATATATGGAATATAAAAAAAAACATGAATAAACAGTCCAACATAAAGCAGAATAAGACATACAAATACAGAGAACAAACTGATGGTTCCCAGAGGGCTGGAGGGAAGGATGGGCAAAACAGATGAAGGATAGAGGGAGACACGGGCTTCCAGTTATGGAATGAACAAATTGGGGAATATAAGGCATGACATAAAGTCAGTGATAATGCATTAGGGTTGTATGGTGACAGATGGCAGCTACACTTGTGGGGAGCTGAGCACAATGTGTAGACTTGTCAAATCACTAGGCTGCACACCTGAAATAATGTAACATCGTGTGTCAACTATACTCAGATAAAAATAAAAGAAAGACCCTAAGATGCGAAAATGCAGTAGACCCCACAGGTCACCTGTTATGTGTTGGCTTGGAAAAGAGGGGGTCGAGGATAGAGCATGGTTGATGATGAGGACAATACTCCTTTCATATGCTCAAAATACCTTCCACGGGTGAACACACGGACTTTCTGGAATTTCAATGACATCATCTTAAGAAATCTATGGCTAGGGCTAGACAGTGTAAACAACCCTTTAAACACACTCTTGCCTCTCCATACACAAAGCCCCATCTGTGACACATGCACACACTCAAACACCCATGCGCAAACACACACAAACACTTCCAGGGACACACACACACACACACACACAGCTAAATGGTGGCATAGGAGAGCTAGTTTTACCACTCTCCTTAATTTCCATCTATTCTATTCCATCTTTTCCATCATCACTTTCATTTCCAACCTATTTCACAGGTGCAGGCACATTCTCAATCAAGTGCAAGAAGAAGCAAGTGCAAGAAGCAAATCAAGTTCTCAAGAAGCAAGTGCAGCTTCAAGCCACCTTCAGTCCAACCACATTGCCACCCTTGAAGACACTCCTTTATGGAAATTCGGGTGTCCCCACTGTGCTTTTGTTTGCTAGCAAGAGGGTGTCAAACACTTTCAACTCTTATGCAGTTTTTGCTATCAAGGGGAAGAAAGCATAGTTTCCTGCCTATTTATTTATGCCTGCCTGCCCCACTGCTCTGGTAGACCAGAGTGATGTTCACTGGGTGTCACTAATTGCCAGCTACAAAGTCCCATGTGCTTACTGTTATTCACTTTCTTTACCGTAGTCCAGCATTCTCCTGTAACAAAAATTACACTCCACCAAGCATATTGCTACCCACACTATGGAGACCGTACCTCCGTATGGCATGTGATTTTATTCAGATTAATGACTCCTTAAAATACCATTTTTACCCTGAACAATTCCCACTTTCAATTTTTTTCTTCTCCTGAAATTTTCTTTTCTTTTTTTTTCCCCAAAGATTTTATTTATTTATTTGACAGAGAGAGAGAGCACGCATGCACAAGCAGCGGGGGGCAGCAGAGGGAGAGGGAGAAGCAGGCTGTCTGCTCAGCAGGGAGCCCAATGCAGGGCTCGATCCCAAGACCCTGGGATCATGACCTGAGCCAAAGGCAGATGCTTAATGACTGAGCCACCAAGGCGCCCCCTCTCGAAATTTTCATAAGTTCCTCATAACACTTTGCAAATGGACTGCCCATTCTCAGAGAAAGTTTTCCATAGCATTAATCTACTTGGATCCTGTAACTGAGCAACTCTGGGGCAGTACTGAACTTTCCTGTTGCCTAGTGGTGCCTAGGAGTGGATTTTGTTTTTTTTCTCTACCCAGACACAGCCAATACTTCACAGCTAATCCTCCAGCTGTCCTGTCGTGTGAATGAATGGGGTCACACATTCTCCCAGAGTGCCACTGGGCTAATCTGGGCAATCATGCTCTCCACAGCTGTCTTTGAGAAGCATGAAGCTCTAGGCAGAATAGAAAGAGCTTGTCAGACAAATGAGTGGTTATAACCCCGGAGAGTCATGATGGCCGCACAAACGCCACCACCATGGCACCCATGTGAGACAAGGTGCCAGGATCTTCCCAGGACCTCACAAAGACTGTGCCTCCAAGGGTCACAGTTAGGACCTTCTTTCTTCTCCCAACCTTTTTTTAAAAATTCCTAAAAAGACAACTCTTTTAACTCAGACTGTCAGCCTTGACCTGTTCTTGGATCCAGTTCCAAAACGTGTGGTTTGAAATTCCCCCAAATAAGAATCTGAACCACAATACAGAGTTGGGGAATAGTGATGTCCCAGCATTCTCCACTCCACGCCTGAAGCTCAGCAAAGCAATGCACAGTGTGTAACTCTCTCAAGGGCTCCAATGTCACTTAAGCCTTCCTGTGCCTCAGCAGTCCCCTCCTTACAGATTCACTCTCAGAGCCTCAGAGACAAGGGCAGAGCCTGGACAGGAGTCCCCGGGCTGCCCACCTGCCGGGGGGAAGCAGTGAGCCTTTCTCAACAACTCTACCACTTTATTAACTTAAACACACTGCCTCCTCCTGAGTCCACTCCCTCTGTCTCATTCGGCCCTTGGTTACTTATTTTCTGGGTTTGTGCAAAGGTTCCTGTGTGGTCTCTCTGCCTCCAACCCAGATAGTCTCAGCCAGGGGGCAGTTTTGTTCCCCAGAGGACACCTGACAACACCTGGAGACATTTTGGTTATCAAGACAGGTGGGATACTACTGGCGTCTGCTGGGTAAAAGCCAAGGATGCCGCTCAACATCCTACAAAGCTCAGGACAGCCCCCAACAAAAAATGATCCAGCTTAAGATGTCAATGGTGCTGACACTGAAAAACTCTGCTCCTGCCACACCTGCCTCAAATCTGCCCCCTTTACCCCACAAATGATATAAACCATAATTCCAATCAGGTCATTGCCATGCCTGAAATCCTCCAGTACCTCCCAAGTACCCTCAGGTTCAAGTTTAAACTCTCCTTAGCAAGTCATGGAGACCCATCATGATCCAGTCCTTTCTTAAGTTTGCCTGCCCTTTTTCACTTTTCCCTGACCTTTCTTCCCCAAAGCCACACCAGCAACCAGTGCAGGCAGATCAGGCCACTCACAACTCCCTCTGCCTGTCAGTCAGTTTTATGTCAGACACTCTAATCCGACTAAAGGGGAACAAGACACTCTCCAGGTAGCTTGAAACACTGAGATCTCATGAGGCACACAGAAAAGTGAGCACACCTTCAATTGGCAAGGCCAGAACCTACTCATCACCTCTGTGATTTCACTGGTGTGTCGCCAACAGGCTGTGAGCCTTGAGGAAGACAGCATCTACATCTTTATAAGGCTACAGCAACCTGCACACGCTAAGTGTGGTCTACCAGTTATACTGGTTGTATTTGTCATAGATGTTGCATTAAGGAATGAATGAATTCCTAGCTTCTTTCAATTTGGCTCTTGGTGAAGCATAAAAAGCACTATAATATCAAAATACAAAGATGAAACTCAATTCATTACACTGTATGTATTAAGAAAGACAGTCCATTCACAAAGGTGGAGATATCTTTGTTTAAAGCGGTGGTCTCTGCCTCTCTTCTCTTTATATACCAGAGAAATACAAATCTATAAAATATTCATCCCTATGGAATGTCTAAATCCCACTGCCTGATACTCAAAGACAAGACATGGAGCAGAATCAGACTCTAAATTAGTTAACAGAGATCTAATGGTATCAAGAACACAGAGCTTGGGGCACCTGGGTGGCTCAGTGGGTTAAGCCTCTGCCTTCAGCTCAGGTCATGATCTCAGGGTCCTGGGATAGAGCCCCACATGGGGCTCTCTGCTCAGCAGGGAACCTGCTTATCCCCTCTCTCTGCCTGCCTCTCTGCCTATTTGAACACAGAGCTAGTTTCACTGTGGGAATCATAACTGAATTTCAGATTTTGCTCTCTTTCTGTTGACTGAGAAGGTCATTCAATTCACTAGACACTTACTTAATAGTAAAATACGGCCGCCTTTACTTCTTTCCCTTTTAAGTTGATTCTATATCCTGGAGATTGATAGGATTTGTCTGAGCTTCAAAACCCACAAGATGTCCCATAAGGGGACTTCCTAATAAAAAAAAAAAAAGTTTTCTTAGATATTTATAGAGCCGTTTTGGACTTTTTAAGAAAGTAACCTATCAGTTTGACTTTATAGCTGGTGAAAGAATTTAAGATTCTTCTTTAAGTAACTGGAAAAACTGAAAAGGTTGTTTATGGATTCTTATCATATATCATGAAAATTTTTATTTTTATTGCAGTTCATTGTAACGCATGTGTCTCTTGTCCATAGCGTTTGTGTTAAAGTTAAGATTAGGATTTAGCAGTGGAACCTCATTAGAGAAAATGGAGCAAAATGACTTTTAACTGAATGGGGGAAAGGGACCAGGGGAAAGCTTCCCAGTTCCCTGTTATATCCTGAGGGGTGACTCCTAGGGCCAGAGTGACCTGACTTCCATAATCCCCATGGAATATTTGTTCCCATCTAGGTTTCCACCTCTGTAGACAAAACACAGTCACAGCTCCAGGCTTGGGTTGTTCCTTTTCCTTTTCTCTTCTCCATTCAACCTTGGGAGAATCATGACTTCCAGAGAAAGTGGATTCCATTAAACCAAATATTCCAGGTACAGAAATATGTAAGGGTCAAGGGCAAACCACTCAAAATATATCACAGTTCATATTGATTATTTTGAATTGAAGCTACTTGGTAAGTGACCAGTGCAAGGTCACTTGGACCCTCTGTCCCTCTGAGAGCAGGAAACAAATCTCCATTATGAAAAACACACTCCCTCTAATGAGAAGCAAAAGGATATCCTTGTCAGGGCCCCTGGGTAACTCAGCCAGTTAAGCATCGCCTTCGGCTCAGGTCATTACCCCTGGGTTCTGGGATCGGGTCCCGCATCAGGCTCCTTGCTCAGCAGAGAGCATGTTTCTCCCTCCCTCTGCTTACACTCTGTCTGTCTCTTTCTCTGATAAATAAATAAAACCTTCAAAAAAAAAAAAAAAAAAAGAAGACATCCTTGTCACCAGAGATAAGGACTTCAAAGCTAAGAAAGCTGTACAAACCTTGTTATTTTTTTCCAATCTACTAGATGCTAGCCTAATGTCTGCTTAGAATTCCCTAATAATTAAAGCTCCCAAACACCTGTTTTCTTTATCCTGTCAATTCCTACCAAATTTATTGTCTCTTTGTCTGAAACGTATATAAACTGCCTGCTTTAATCACTTCTTTAGGTCTCAATTTCATTTGGGGGCCTCCATGTGCACATAATAAAACTTGAGGGTTTTCTCTCCTGTTAATTTGTTTTATGTAAATTAAATCTTGGTCCAGCTGAAAGACCTCAAAGAGGAAGAATTTTTCCTTCTCTACAAGAGGAAGTCCAGAAAAATCCCTGGGGATCAGAAATGAAAGCTACTTTTATTACAGGTGAAAAACATATAAAATCAGACAGGGTGCTGGAAAATATACACAAGCAACATGGACCCAGAGACCCTTGGGAATTTAACAGAGTTAGTTGCTAAGACCAAGAGCACAGGCCAGGAGTAGACCAAGGCCATTCTCCTTGTCACCACCTTGTGGCTCAGCTGGGGATAAGGATGTCTCCTGAGGCCCCACACTTCCTATCTTGCAATGCTTTCTTTCCACTCAAGGAATTTGGGGCATCTAAGCTGTCCAGTTCTCCTCCTAGCCATTAAGCTTCCTCTCAGGAAAAGACTTACTAAAAATTATTTACACTTCAGCGTGAAGTACCTGCTGCTCCTTCTCCCAAGGGTATTTGCATCCCAAGCCATACACTCATTGTAGGCTGCAGGGTTTTTCCCTGTAGACGGGATTCGAGAATCAAAACTGCAGCTAAAGGAGGTCTTTGGGGACAGAGAGACCTGCCCTCTTGAAACTGCCCAGTATCCATATTTTAAGTGATAAAACCCAAGTCACTAAGGAAAATCAATGTTGTGTTTGTGTTCAGGGTTCTAATAACTTTATTTTGAGTGCATTTTAGAATATACCTTGATAATTCATGTGGGAGATTTGCCTCTGAAATGTCTCCAGCAAACAGTGTGGGGAGATTCGTCTCTGAAGGAAGTAAAGTCCTTAAAAGCCAAAAAGGCCTAGATGCACATATAGTAGGACCTTAAAAATACAACAACTTTTGGGTTGAGGTGGACTATATGTGTTTTAGCTTGTATCAAAACTATCAGAGTGGGGTGCCTGGATGGCTCAGTGGGTTAAGCCTCTGCCTTCTGCTTGGGTCATGATCTCAGGGTCCTGGGATCAAGCCCCACATGGGGCTCTCTGCTCAGCAGGGAGCCTGCTTCTCCCTCTCTCTTTCTGCCTGCCTCTCTGCCTACTTGTGATCTCTGTCTGTCAAATAAATAAATAAAATCTTAAAAAAAAAAAAACTATCAGAGAAAGGCCTAAGAAAATGGTATGTAAGTATGAAGAAATAGTGAGGTAGAACAGAATGACCAATATAAAGACTTACAGAGAATTCTTTACAACCACTAATTTAATTATAATAAAAACTTACCATTCAGTAGAACTTTCTACAGTGGTGGAAATGTTCTTGGTCTGACCTCCCCATGATGGCAGCCATTAGCCACATGTGGCTATCACTCATCGGAAATGCAGTTTATGTGACTAGAACTTAATTTTTAATTTTAATGAATTTAAACTTAGTTTTAAATAGCCATGCATTGCGAGTGGCTACCACACTGGGGGGGGGGGGGAGGTGGCTAACAGCATTACTGCTTTAACACATAATTTTTAGGACTACTTTGTATCCATGGGCTTTTTCCTGGAGAAACTGCTATAACTCTCAAAATAATACAGTCTTCCAGAAGCAAACAGCCTACTTATAAGAAATAGTTTATGATTCATTCCATCCCCAACCCCAAACATTACCTAGGTACCCAGGATTGGCGCCTCACTCGTCCGCCATGGTAAGCCTGCAATGCCAACTTCTGGAAGGAAGGGTACTTACCCTCACCCAATGGAAGTTCCTCTTCTTGCTCATTGGGGGAAGGCAGCAGGGGCTTCAGGGGCTCCATGTTAATGATGAGCTGTTTGTTCAAGGAGTAGGAACTGCGGCTCTGAGTCATACTGGTTCTAAAAACAGACACAAATCAGAGGGAATTGGTTTTCATTGCGAATGGCAGCCCCTCCATCTTGGTTAGCTATCCAAGTTGGGAACTGTCTCTAGACTCCACAGTGGATGAGGCCAGTGGTAAAGACAACATAACACTTAGGAGAGACAGCCCTTTATATTTAAGTTCTGACAGAATGTCCAATGTGTTCTACTGCAACATAGTAAAAAAAAAAAAACTTATTTCCTCATATGTCACCAGACTGAGGCATTCTAGGTGACAACACGGACACTGAAAATGACATGAGAGGCAGGTGTCACTGAACTTGATACACAGAAAAGTAAATGAAGGGCATGACTCAAAGTAATTTAACAATCACCAAGAAACCAAAGGTGAAAACATAACCCAGTCAGACAGGCTTGAGCTACCTTGCTGTTGCTAGATGTCCAATATTTAATATCTATGTTTAATACTCCCATTCAGATTCCCAGCCCTCTCACCAGCCAGCCCCGAAGCTCTGCTTCTGAAGGCAGCATACACCTGCTATTGGCTGCAAAGGGCAGCAGATGGCAAGGAAAATGTACGAGTATCTCGTCAAGACTATTGGCTGATAGCAGCAAACCCATCCACACCACCTGCTGCAGGGAGACCAGCTGTCTGCCCTGAAAGATAGGGAGGTGGGGTACCTCCAGTGGGTGTTTCAGCACCCTTCTCCTCCTCATGTTTCCTGTCAAAACCCAAACCAACTCACTCTTCGAAGATGGCGTCCAGTGTCTCCTCTCAAAACCCAAACCAACCTACTCTTCAAAGATGGTGTCCAGTGTCTCCTAAGCCTTTGATGCCCCCTTGTACGACCCTCGTGACACATTTTCATTTGTTCTCTTTCTCTCCCCTCACACTACTCTCCCTTCTTTTACATCTCGTGGCATTTGGCACTTCTGTCTCTCTGCCATTACTGCTGTACTAATCAGCTCCACCTTGGCAAAGCACCTGAAGGGCGCAGACTGATCTAGCCATTCTGGTGTGCCTTACAGAGCCTCCCTAGGTATCTTATCAAGGGCTGCTCACATTCGAAATTAAAGTAAATTGAATGCAGTCCTGGCTTCCCCAGGTTGGTTACAGGACTATCTTACAGCTTTGGCATATCTGTTTGGCACGAGACAGGGAAGGAGAAGAACCCAGTACCCCCCAGAACTGGCACTGGAGGGGAAAAAATTATGAAGACTTGCTTAACCATGGAGTCCCGTCCTTCATCATTTCACTCTACAACTACTTATTTTTAGCTGATACATATACATCGGATGATCTGCCTTGTTCCAGTGAGCCATGGTCCTTGCATGAAGTAACTCACTCTCTAGAGCTATGATTTTCAGACTTTTTGATGGACACCCCCATTAAGAAATTTTATGTCATTTCTATGAACCCATACAGGAAGACACAAGTAAAGCAATGTTTCATGCAACCACAGTAACTCTTATTATGTGTGATTCACTTCCCCCCCTCATTCTACTTCATTTTGTTTGAATTGCTAGTCTATTTTCATGACTCATTAATGTGTTACAGCCACAGCTGGAAAAGCACACGTCCCATGGAGGATAATCATGGCCAAGGGTCCTCTGGCAAGCATGGCGGGGTTGACAAGGAAAGAAATGGAGACAGCGTTTGCTTGCAGACAGAAGGAAGGAAGGTAGGAAGGAAGGGAGGGAGCGAGGGTGGGTCCTCATTTTTTGAGCTTTCATGGGATTTCCTCTGGCCCTACGGCCCTCATGACTGAGCTGTTTGTTCTAGCTCTGCAAAGCACATGCCGCCATGTTTGTGTGGACCATGGAGGTTCCTGACCTCAGAAAAGCCCATTTTCCATTGTTGCAAGAATCTCTCTGCCCCACCTCTGGCCACCCTGCCAACTGACTGGCTGCAGTTCCATCCCCCAGAAATTACTGCATTTCATCAAGGAGGGCCTGTAATGAGACTTTATGGGGGATCTTTTTCTCCATAGCAGTGCCCCATCCCAACACTTTTCACTTGGAGATATAAAGCATCCTGCCCCCTGCCCTCTGCCCCCCTCCAGTGCCAACACTGCAACGTCTGGCTGCTTGCCTGGTATTGGGACAGGCTGAGCTCACCCATGTGAGCCTTCTGGGCACTGGGAGGTCAGGAGGATGCAAACTCAGCACCCATGCTTACAGGCTTCTACAGCCACACTGTAGTGGAGGCCTTCGGCCAGGGTCAACAGGGTTTAGGGTCTGCTGAGAGTTAGGCCACACAGTCGATTACAACCCTGAATCTCCAGTTCTATGACTCAGAGGTGAACACTGCCTCCCACTAAGTACAAGACTCAAATAAACCCAAAGGTGAACACAACGAGAGAGTTTTCCTGGAGCACAAAGGATCCGGGGCTCCAGACCTTGGTATTGGGTACTGGGACAGCTAAAGGGCAAGATTAGCAAAACCAGAATCAAAATGCCTTTCTCTCAGACTTTCTCCACCAACCCCTGTAGACTACAGATTTCCTCTCTCCTTGCAACCTTCTTAAAGCTTACAGCTGATCCTGGTTTCATTTTGAGCCAGAGCCACCAGCAATTTATACTACCACTACCCATAAATGTAATAACAGAATGTGATGGCACCTTTTCTAGTTTACAGAGTGGCTTACATACTTGGCCATGTTTGTTTTCCTCAGTGGTCTTCTGAGACAGGCAAGGAGAATGCCATATCCATAGATGAGGACACTGAGACTCGGTGAAGTTATAGGACTTGCCTAGAGATACTTCAGATAAGCACACTCAGGTAAGCTGATTCTCAGCCAGCTCAGTTAAGCTAATTCTCTTGCTGTGCTCTCCACTGCCTTCCTGCATGATTTATCCTATAGTGTCCCAGAGAGGACTCTGGTCACTACCGCTACTGTCCTCCTTTCCGGCTATATGAAGTTCCACTGTGTCAGGAGGTCTTCTAGAAGATGTGCCAGCATCCCAGTTAGCTCCCACCCTGCCCTTCCAAGGTCCTGATGTAACAGCCTCTCTGGCCGGAGTCTCTCCAAGCCAGCCAAGGGTCTGTGCCATATTTCCCATTCTCAGAATCCCCCTATCAATAGATTCTGCAAAATGCCTCACCCTCTTTGTATTTAGTACAGAACTTTTTTCCAATGAAATAGTGACTGGGAATTCTATTGAGGTAAAAAGGTTTTCTTCAGAAATCGTAAGGACATTCTAAGATTGCTTTCCAAAAAAATGTGGCATAGGAGCTCCTGGGTGGCTCAGTTGTTAAGCATCTGCCTTTGGCTCAAGACTGATCTCGGGGTCCTGGGATCGAGCCCCGCATCCAGCTGCCTGCTCAGTGGGAAGCCTGTTTCTCCCTCTCCCACTCCCCTAACTTGTGCTCCCTCTCTCACTGCCTCTCTCTCTGTCAAATACATAAAATCTTAAAAAAAAAAAAAAAAAAAAAAAAAAAAAGCAAAACTGATGGCATAATATAGAGCAACTAACACAAGGCTCGTGGAGTTCCTGCACCAGTCCTTGAGTGAAGCAAGTGCTGTTGGCCTGTCATCCAAACTCCAACTGAAGATGCTTTAATGAGGACATGTCTGTTAAATTCCAGCTTCCCATTTTTGGATGAGAGACAGGAATAATACATCACCTCCATTCATATGGCACTTTTTAACTTTTTAAAGCACATTATTTTTATGCCCATAACAAAATCTAGAAGTTGGGCAAAGTAATATTTGGAATCTCATTTTATAGATGAGTAAATTAATGATCAGAGAGGTTAAGAGACTTACCCAAGACCATACAGCTTGAAAGCAACACAACCAAGATTAGACCACCCAGCCCGTAAGCAACACAACCAAATTCATGACCCCTAGACTGGTGCTGTTTCAGGTCCAAATGCTGCCTTTGGGTGTCCTCCAGTGGTGGCTGTTGTGCCCAGATGGCTCACACAGCCAGCCCTGGGCTCATTGAGCAGCAACCTTTTGCCTCCCTGGACTGCTGGCGTGGATGAGCGATTCTCACCAAGTAGCCAACCCTGGGAGGGCTTTGCCCTCCCCCTAAGCAAAGATCACCCCTAAGCTGGTGATCTTTCCTGTCACCAGCAAAGATCAGTGAGCAATCATGAGAGTTAGTTTTTCTCTTTTTGAAAAAAAAAAGAAAAATCTCAAGACAGTGTCCTTGATCTGTGCTGTCTCTCTCTAAACACACAAACCTCAGGAAAAGTAGTAGCCCATGAACTTGCCATTCTTTGAAGAGTACACTCTCAACCGTGAGGAAAGACAACTAACTGAGACCTTACCATCGCCACTCTAAAGGAGCGCTCTTCTATTAACAGAGCCAGAGAAAATAGTTCATTGCTATACTCTCACTTTTGACAGCCACATCAAAGAAGCCAAAAGAATTAAAAACTAATTGATTAAGAGAAAAACTGTCCTACCACGCAACTGGCCACTGGGAAGAAATGAGAAGTTGCAACTGGAAGTGGCACATCTCTTTGGCTCTGATTGCATTATTGCCTCGGGGTAGGGCAAGGTCCCCAGCTGGACAGATCTCAGGTCCTGGAAAACGGCACCTCACACCAGTCAGAATGGCTAAAATCAACAAGTCAGGAAATGACAGATGCTGGCGAGGATGCGGAGAAAGGGGAACCCTCCTACACTGTTGGTGGGAATGCAAGCTGGTGCAACCTCTCTGGAAAACAGCATGGAGGTTCCTCAAAATGTTGAAAATAGAACTGCCCTATGACCCAGCAATTGCACTATTGGGTATTTACCCTAAAGATACAAACGTAGTGATCCAAAGGGGCATGTGTACCCGAAGGTTTATAGCAGCAATGTCCACAATAGCCAAACTATGGAAAGAACCTAGATATCCATCAACAGATGAATGGATCAAGAAGATGTGGTATATATACACAATGGAATACTATGCAGCCATCAAAAGAAATGAAATCTTGCCATTTGCGACAACATGGATGGAACTAGAGTGTATCATGCTTAGCGAAATAAGTCAAGCAGAGAAAGACAACTATCATATGATCTCCCTGATATGAGGAAGTGGTGATGCAACATGGGGGCTTAAGTGGGTAGGAGAAGAATCAATGAAACAAGATGGGATTGGGAGGGAGATAAACTATAAGTGACTCTTAATCTCACAAAACAAACTGAGGGTTGCTGGGGGGAGGGGGTTTGGGAGAAGGGGGTGGGATTATGGACATTGGGGAGGGTATGTGCTTTGGTGAGTGCTGTGAAGTGTGTAAACTTGGTGATTCACAGACCTGTACCCCTGGGGATAAAAATATATGTTTATAAAAAATAAAAAATTATATTAAAAAAAATTTTAATAAATGAAAAAAAAAATTATTTCGAAATGAAAAAAAAAAACAAAAAAAACGGCCCGCATTCTGCTGTCATCCCACACCCCTGGCACAGGTTCAGTCAACAACTATGTACTGACCTCTATTATGTGATAAGTGCTGTGTTAGGTGTTGAGTGATACTCAGATGACCAAACAGACACAAGCCTTTTCCTCCCACAGCTTGCTCTGCATCATTACTTTAAACAAATTCTTCCTCATATTGTCAGAGACTTGAGAAATACTGCCAAAAAGCTGAGGACCAGATGTTCAATGGATGTGGACCCGATAGACTTTCATATACACATAAAAGGGGTCAGGAGAAGGGAAAGAAAAGGCATATGAACCAGTGTCTCAAAGGCCTATAGGTCTTGGTTTGCAATAACATCCCTGGGGGATTTTAGAAGATTCCAGAAAAGGGAAACTCTGAATTGACTGATGCCTTCTTTCTCATCTGCTCTGGTGGTTCCATCTATTCTGCGAAAAGATTCTCACTGTGGCCACTCTGCTCCCTTCACTCCCACGGCCTGGCTACTCAAACTGTGGTCTCTAAACCAGCCACATGGCCACCACTGGGAAGCTCATTAGAAAGGTCAGATTCATGAATCAGAATCTGATTTTAACAAGATCCGTAGGCAACCCCTGTCTAAGTTAAAGTTTGAGAAGCCCTGATCTAGGAGAGAATCCTGGATTCCCATAAATTATGCATATCTCAATTGAAAAAAGAAATACTTTTATTATTTCTGATCTCATTAACCAAAGATGATTACAGGATTCTTAGAAAGTTTTCCATACTGGGAATATGAGTCTCTGAAAGCATATTGTTAAAAACAGTGTCCTTCTTTGTGTTTGACCTATCAAGAGAACTCCCCAGCATCAAGTATTTCTCCTTCTTTTTTTTTTTTGTTAAGATCAAACACTCACACTTCAAGTTAGAAGACTAAAGCTCAAGCAGAGCCCTTGGGGTGGGGTTCTGCCTCCCAGCTTCTAAGAGAATGCCAGAGGTTTTCTGGGTGACAAATGCTACAAAGAAAAGAACACAGGCTTATGCCTGCCATAGAACAGAATTTATGTCTTTAGATAGATCTTTTCCCTTTAACTTTTAACTCTGAGACCCAAGTTCCCTAGACTACAGATACATCTAATTAGGTGATCCTTAAGGTCATTTCTGGCCGAGTCTAGGAAAGTTAAATGAGATTTTTTTTTTAATCATTTCCTCTTTTTCATTTCTGCCACACTTTGTAACCAGTGGTAGAAGAGGGACTGTAAAGACTATCTTAAAGTTAAATAAATACAAAGAAAAGACTAGTGTTATCAAGGGATACGTTAGAAAACCTCCATGGTTTTGGACTAAGGTGCCCCCTGGCTATGGTGCTCCCTAACCCTACCACCATCTCCTGCTTCTCGAAGCAGGAAAGACTGCTTCTGCTTTCTGCAGATGTGCATGACCACTGCCCACTGGGTCACCTGAATCAGGAATGAATTCTTCTCTGGACACGTCTTCATGGGCTCCTGTGCCAACTCTAGTCCTGCTCCCTGGTGGGGGAGAGAAGTGCTATCTGGATGCCTGGCCAGGCTGGCTCAGCCACACTTCCGAGAGACCCAACAACCGAGGCAATCATGTAAGAGGCACCCGGCTCACTGCATCATGCCAGAAACAGAGGAGACTGCACAAAGGCAAGCATAGGGGAGACTCTTCCAAGTCCAAAGGGGAAGGAAGGAAGAGGTGCCAACCTGTGTGTGGGAACCTCCTAAAAAAACCTAACTTAGGGAGGTCTTGCCCTCAAAAAGGAGAACGTCATGATGAGAATGTTCAGCCTTAGATATTTAGCAGTCTGAGGTTTAGGGCGTGCAACAATCTGTGTCTCATGGTGATATAAAGTCCAACATGACCAAGAGAATATTTAACAAACAGCAACAGACTGCCACATTATGAAGATGCATGCTCTTAAACCACTAATGACTAAGTTTCTCATTTCTCTGAGAGATCTTTGGGAGTAAGTAGCCCCAGAAGCAAGGAGCACCCCCTGCCTTCCTCATATGAAACTGTCTAAGAGAAGTTGGGGTCAATGGGTACTGGCCACATCTGATGAACAGAGGCAGAAAGAGAGAGCAGTTCTAAGAGGGCAGGATGACGAGCTCAGCTAGGAGAGGATACCACTGTGCCTCACACACACTTTTCACGTGACACTCCAGGCCCAGTCGAGCCAATGACTTCCCACAGAGCAAGCAACTCAGAATGGAGTCGGGCCACACTCACGCCATGGCCCTGTCACGACTGTCCCTGAGAGATTTCCAGGACAGCGAGGGTACCATGCCTGGAAACAGATGTGCCCATACTGATACATGTACAGGCAGTTGGTGACCTTATGCCCCCTCCTGATATAGAGATATAGATATAGAGAACTTGGCAAAACAAGCCTGAAATCCTTCTGTCCATCCCTGAAGCTTCCCAGAGCCCCAGAGATCGCCCCACCTACCTGTGTACCTCCGGAGGCTCCCTCTGGATCTTGGAGCTGGCCTCCACCACCTCTTTGGCAACTTTACCACTGCAAAAAAGAAACACAACGTCTGTGCACACTCAGAGCAGAAGGGGAGGGATGTGTGCGTGTATTTTTTTTTTTAACTTCACAATGGCCTTATCTGCTCTAGAAATCCACACTTCTCTTCCTCCCTCAGAGAAGTTACAGTGGAATTTGAGGGGGGGCCCATGAGTGTCACACATGTGTGGAATGGGAAGGGAGGACCAAAACCGGCTTACAAACCAAAGAGCACTGATTTAGTAAATGGAAGTAAATGGAAGCCCCCACCCCAACCCACCATCAAAATGGAACCACAGGTACCCACCTGTATCGAAACCTACTTCCTTTAAAAAATATCTTGCTGCTTGACACGGTCTTGATCTGACTGGATTTTGCATACCTTTAAGAAGAAGCAAAACAGAGGTGGTAGTGACATTGTCGAGTCCAAGTGAGACATGCAATAAACGTGATGATTGGGTATTTTTGACTATCAGAAATATATGTTATTGGAGGATTGCTTGCATGCACACACACCTAAAAGAGAAGTTTCACCAAAAAATACTTACTTTCACTACATATATTACAGACTGCTATCCCTTTCCAGCTTTTTTTTTTTTTTTTCTAAGTAGGCTTTATTGCCCAGCATGCAGCTTGAACACAAGACCTTGAAATCGAGACTCACATGCTTTACCAACTGAGCCAGCCAGGTGCCCCTCTGTCTGTTTTTTCTAAATACTGGTGATGGCTCACACATTTAGTTTCAGAATCCGTTACTGGGTCACAATCTGCAGAAAGGACCAAGCAACACTGACGATCAAAAGGGATACTTTCCCAATTTCCACTTGAAAGATACGGAGAAGATGGATTGTGTCACATGGTGTCAAGGTCCCGGTAGCTGGGAGCCGGGTGGGAGGCTGGCTTTCACGCCTGTGCCTGAGACAACACTGCAGCAAAAGACAGCTTCCCAGAGACACAGGTCAGTCACCATGTCACCAAGAAGCCACCTACTGTGTACTGCCCTAAAGAAACCACAGGGCTCATGTCACCGGAGATGTGGTCACTGGCTGGAGCATTCTCCAGTGAGGTCACCATGACCCAGTGCCCTTTAAAGGAACCCAGGCTGGGAGATCACTAAGACACATGAGGAACCAGAAGCCCAGCCGAGCACTGATTCGGCAGCTCTGAGTGCACCCGTAACCACGAACAAGACCATAGCCCTCTGGGAAACAGTGCAAGCATGGGCTGCCCACAGGCCACACACAGGGCACCAAACTGCTGTGACAGCTGAGGTTGCCTCTCGGCAATCACTTTAAGCCTCATGCATCTAAACCCAAGTCAGAAAGAATGGCCTCCAAGGCTTTGAGACCATTTAAAATATCAAGAGTCACAACATCTTCATAGAAAAACCACACAGAACAATACGCTGTATAGAATTCTGAACAGAGATGTGCACACAGCCAGGACTCTGGTGAGAAGTTTCCACGTGGGCAGTGATCCCCAGCACTGGGCATCTCGCAAGCCTTGGATCCTTTGTTCAGCAATTTTTAACCAAATGCCAAGCCTGGTCCACATCCTCCCCTGCCATGTTCAGGGAAGACACAGTCCTCTGCATTCATGGAGTGTAAGATCTAGAAGGGAAACGGATCTCAATCTAAAAACTGGACACATAAGTCAAGAACTATACATTGCAGTGGGGGCCATGAAGGAAAAGATGCAATGAGAGGGCAGGAGGGGGGACCAATCCAGCCTGGGGGCCAGGGGTCTGAGCTGAGATCCGGGGACGGGAAGGCGTTAACTGGGCAGGTGGTGGGCAGTGTTCTGGGCGGCAGGCTCAGTAGGCACAAAGCCCGGAGAGCACTGGAGGAACTAAAAAGATCTGCTGTGCATCTCCCCATGTTGTTATTATTGTAAATACAAGCCCACACACATACATTTTCCCCCCTAATTTAGCAGGGCCTGACCTTAAGCTGTCCTAGTAAGGATTTTGGCCTTTGTCCTTAGAAGAATAGAAAGCCATAGGCACACTCTTTCGCAAAGATGCCCCTTCTCCCTTTCCACTTTCTCAAACGGCCTGAGCCAACAGAGAAGGGCACTGGGGACAAGTGAGGAGCAAGGAGATGAGACCAGAGCAGACGGGGTACAGACATGGGGGAGGCAGGATTCCATCTCAAGGCAGGGCCTGGAGATGAGGGCGTGGGAGCCCTCGAGGATGGGGTTTAGTGGGGGTGGGAGCATATGAGATCCAGACCCCGGAGGCCCCTGACACCTGGGACAGGCTGTGCCGCCTGCTAGCCAGAGCTGGGCTAGCAGATCACATGAGTCAAGAGGATAAAAGTCCCCAGCAAGCCACACTAACAAAGGACAGGAGTCCCATGGTGCCCTCCTCCTCCAGCAAGGACATGCCCACTCCAGACGCACCTGACCCCTGCCCCATCACGCACACAGGCACACACACACACCCCCCTAGGGAGCTGTGAACCTGACATGTTATCTACAGGAGCCTGAGAAAAGGGTGATCTTCAGCTCTGCCCCCATCTTCTTGGCAGGATTTTTGCTCTGAAGCCTCAGAGGTAGGAGGCAGAAAAACCTTTAAAGAAGTTTCTGTTGTTAGGGGCACCTGGGTGCCTCAGTCTGCCTTCGGCTCAGGTCATAATCCCAGGGTTCTGGGATCGAGGCTGTGCTTCTCCCTCTCCCTGCCTCTCTCCCTGCTTGTGTGTCGCATGCAAGCTCTCTCTGCCAAATAAAACCTTAAAAAAAAAAAAAAAGAAGAAGAAGCTTCAGTCTTTAAGATGTTTATTATTACTGTTCTAGGTTCTAAAGATCCTTGGGGCAAAGCAGTCTGCAAAGTAGATAAAGAGCCTTAATTGCTGCTTTTAACCCAAGAAAGTAATGTAACATTGTGCCAACTACACCTCAGTAAAAACAGTAATTAATGAAAAAAGAAAAAGAGCCTTAATTGGAGTTTTCAAATGCAACTTGGTGCCCAGGTGATAGAAGATACCAGAAGCCCAAAGAGCTGTGACAAGCCCAGCTGTTCTAGGGAGCCTCTTGTGGTGAGAGGAGGCGGCTGGGCTTTTCACTGGTTTTGCCTCCCTGGGCTGGCTCCGCT
The DNA here is from genome assembly GCF_022355385.1 of Mustela nigripes. Classification (NCBI taxonomy): domain Eukaryota; kingdom Metazoa; phylum Chordata; class Mammalia; order Carnivora; family Mustelidae; genus Mustela; species Mustela nigripes. Next base: position 68,814,717 of record NC_081565.1, on the reverse strand, counting down.
CTCTTGGTCAGAGGCCCCAGGACACGCTGCCTCTGCCCAAACCCTCAGAAGATCCATCTCGCAGAGACAGTGAAGAGCCTCCCTGCTTGAGGCGTGAGGGTGCCAAGAGCACTGTCATCTTTCTGGAGGCTGATTGTCCTTGAAGAACATTTGTGTCATGTCATTTGCTCAGAGACACTCTCCTGAGAGCATGACCGCCAGCTCCCTGCCCTTCCGAACATGCAGGCACACGGCCGGCCCGTCGTGTCTGGGCTGCGAGCTTCAGTGCACTTTTCAAGGGGTGTTTATCCGGAGAGCTTGAACAACCCCGGGGAAGTGCACGAGGGAGGAGGGAGATGTGAGGGGAAAGGAAAGTGGTGGGGGGATAGGACACGCCTCTAGCTGTTCCCAAAGCTGGCCGCATGCCAGCAGCATCTGGAAGTAGGGTTACAATGCCAGTGCCCAGGCTCCGTCACTAGAGATTCTCCTCCAGCAGGCGTTGGTGTTTTTAATCAAACACCCCAACATCATTCCAAGGCAGCCCACTGGGAACCCCTATGTCCCCAAATTCTCCCTGAATGACCCAGAAGGTGGTGTTTTACCTGGAAGAGCAGAGGCCCGAGGCCCCTCCCTGCTCTTGGTCAGAGACCTTGATCAAGTCATGCAGCTTTCCCTAGTCTTAATTTTTCCATGACTTCTTTAAGGGGGGGGGGGGGCTAAAATTCTTAATTCATAGTGTTCTGAAGAAGGTTCAATGAGATCAAGTTATCTGAAAGCATCAACTCATTATGTATATTTCCATCCCTCCCTAAAATCACTCTCAAAACCTCTCCATTGACTTCTCAGTCTTGAGCCACGGAGATTCTGGGGAACAATTTCAAACTCTCTGACAGCCCATGAGAGACCCTTTCTGCTCTAACCAGCTGATGCATGGCAGTACCCAGTTCCCCAGGCTCTAACATCAATAAGGAGCCTAGAGCAAACGTCTGCTCCCTGCAGGCAACGAATGCACAACCCAGCTAAACAGCAGTCCTATCTCCTCCCAGCCTCTTCCCCGCCTGCCCTCGTCCCGCTGCCACCTGTAGCTCCCCATCAAAATCCCAGAATGGGATTCCAAATGCTTCCAAAGCATCTCAAACATAGTAATTCAGATTAATTCATTTGACCCTCACAGCTCTCTCCTAGGAGGAAGCAATCCACCTTTTTATGTGAGGAAACTGAGGCACAGAGGAGTTACGTCACGTAATCATGGTAACACGACAGAACTGGGGGAACTGTGCTGTAAATCCAGGTCTGTCTGCATTTTTAAAATACTGTGTTTAGCCATGAAGGTTCTCAGACTTCAAAGGGCATCAGATTCACCTGGCATGTGTCTTAAAACACAAGTTTCTGCTTCAGTTAAATCTGGCATGGAGCCCAAGAATCTGTATTTCCAGCAAGTTCCCAGGAGATGCTGATGCATCAAAGGACCCTACTTTGAGAATCACTGGATTAGAGCAAATAACCCTAGCCTACACATGAGCACCACCTGGGAAAGATTGATTTCTACCAATATCTATCTCCCTCCTCCAAGATTCTGATTTTTTTTTTAAAGATTTTATTTATTTTATTTATTTATTTGTCATAGAGAGAGAAGCGAGAGCAAGCACAGGCAGACAGAGTGGTAGGCAGAGGCAGAGAGAGAAGCAGGCTCCCCGCCAAGCAAGGAGCCCGATGTGGGACTCGATCCCAGGACGCTGGGATCATGACCTGAGCCGAAGGCAGCTGCTTAACCAACTGAGCCACCCAGGTGTCCCCAGATTCTGATTTTTTAAATGACAGTTATTGAGATATAATCCACATACCATAAAGTTTGCCCTTCTAGGTTGCAGTGGTCTTGAATATAACTCAGCAATTTTTTTTTTAAATGAGAAAATGTTTTCATCAACCAGGAAGAACCAACCTCCCATTAACACCCCCATCTCCTCTACTGTCAATCCTAGGCAAGCCCAAATCTACTCTCTGTCTCTCTAGATTTCTCTGTTCTGGACATTGCATACAAATAGAATCACACAGTATGTGGCCTTTTATGTTTGGCTTTTTTCCACTTAGCGTAATGCCCACAGCTTGGTATTTTTTGGAAAAGCTCCCGGTGGTTCTAGTGTGCAGTCAGTGCTGAGAACCACTGGTTTGGAACCTTGGTACTCAGAGTGTGGACCACAGGCCTGCAATACAACCTCACCTGGGAGCTTATTAGGAATATGGACTCCAGGGGCACCTGGGTGGCTCAGTTGGCTAAGCATTAGGCTCTTGATTTCAGCTCAGGTCACGATCCTGTGGTGGTGGCATCGAGACCTGCATTGCACTCAGCAGGGAGTCTGCTTGAGATTTTCTCCCTTGCCCTCTGCTCCTCCCCCTGCTTGCATGCCCTCTCTCTCTCAAATAAATAAATCTTAAAAAAAAAAAAAAAGGAAATATGGATTCCAATGCCCCACCCCAATCTACTGAATCACACTCCACATTCTCGCAGGATCTCTGGGTCATTCATGGGCTCACACAGGTGTGCGAGGCTCTCAGGTAGGGAGTTCTCAGGGTCCTTACCTACCAGACATAAGGGTGTTTCTCTGACAAAACACATACCAGATTCTGGGGAAGAAATTTCTTAGGGACTGCCTTTGTGTCCTGCAAACAATTCCATACAAAGTCAGGGACAAAAAGTGTCATTTGAGCCTCTGCAGTATCCCCAGGGCCCAGCACAGAATATGGCATAAAGCAGATGTGACAGATTCATTGAATGGAAACTTCCTGAGCCACTGAACCCTTCAGTGAATCCCTGTGCTTCCAGTAAACCCACATTCTGAGGATGGCAGCACCTAGAAACCTAGAAATTATGACTGTCTGTGTTGGGGATCTCCTGAAGTTTGGAGCAGGAGCATCAGAGTTTCTGCACTGGGCTCCATTCCCAGGCAGCAGATCTCAGAGCCAAGGCTTTCAAACCTGATCATGGCCCTAGGCCAATGGACAACAAACCGCACATTCATGTCTTAAAAGCACACTAGGGAATCCCTGGGCATTGGCCACTGGGCCTCCCTGCTCCCATCACAGGTGAGGTAGAAAAAGGAACAAACCATCCCCAAACCAGGAAACAGAATCAGAACCTTGCTCTGCCAGCAAAAACCATTACAATGCAGCACCAATGACACAGAGCTGGAAGCAGGTACCCAGCCCTCAGTTTAACAGAAACAGAACCCTTCAGAGTCAAAAGGACAGGGTCCGGCAACCAACAGGCACTCAAAACCCTTTCATCATTAGTGGAGGTGGAGGGGTCATGGTCACTGCTGCACATCTAAGCACTCCACAGCAGTTATTACCAGTCATACTTTACAGATGAAAAACAAGGTTGGGGCTCAGTTCAAGTGCTTTGTTCCAGGCCACAATGCTAGGAAGTGACAGAGTCAAGACTCAAAGCCAAGCCTTTCACCTCCAAGGTCCATGCTTGTGAACACTGGCCACAGTGAGGCAAACGAATCACATCAGAGTCCCTGTCCCCCCTGTTCTATACATGAGAAGGCTGAGGCCAGACCTGTCCGAGGCCACACAGCCCAGTCCAAACAGGCAGTACTTTTCCTTCTCCATAAGGAACAGGGATGGTTATGGAAAAATGAAGGAACAAGAGGATCCAAGAAAACTCAGATCAGTATATATATTAGGGGTTGGAGGTCTTCATGAAAGAGATGGGGTAGCCTGGCCTAGCCAAACCAGAGGTGCTAGGACCCAGTCACCTCTGCACAGAGTATCCCCACTGATGATGGGGATTTATAATGATGGTTCGATTTATGGTATGCTTAACTTAGAATGGGTTTATCAGGGTGTCATTCCATCATAAGTCAAGGAAGATCTGTTCAGTGCCACTTGTGACCACTAAGCCCTCCAGGTCTTGGGAAGCATCCGCAGAAGACTGGGAGGGAGTCCTCTGATATGCCTAGTTGGCCCACCTCATGCCAGGATTTTCATACTGAGTTCTTTACCAGCTGTGTATCCTAAAATGTACAAAATGAGTTCCCCAGTTGATAGGTTTTTCTCCTTGTTCCCCCTCCTTTCAATTCTTTTTTTGTCTTAATTTGACTCTAGCAATCAACGGACTCTGTCACACATGATAAAACAATGTGTGTGCAACAGAACAAATTAATGTCCTAAGTTATTCTTTGATGGAGAACCTGTAAGTTCACCTAAAGATCTTCAAAGCTGTGCTAAACTCCTCCCAAGAAGGGCTGACTGAGAAGCCTCCACAAGGTCTATCCGCTAGGTGTTCTCCTCTCCTACTCCCAGCCCTCCCACTGTCTGTGGTCATCAGCCATCACCCATACCCTTCACTCCTCTGCTGCCTTTTTCACAATGGCTGAGCACTTTGTTTGGCTCCAAGAGCTCCTTGCCCCTGGTCTCCTCCCTGTCTACTTCATGCACCCTCCACTCCAGCCTTGCATGGCCACTCGTCTTCCCCAGTGTCTCCCACTTTCCTGCCTTGGTCTCTTACTCAGAATATCCTTCCTCCATCAGAAAGGGACTTCCACCTCCTGTCTCCCCAGGCAGAAAGACTCATCCCTCCTCTGGGGTGCCCTCCAGCATTTTATTTGCATTTCCCTTTTGGTATCTCTGACGAAATACAAATCTCCTGAAGATAGGAACCATGCCTTATCAATTGATCCAGGAAATACTTTTTGAATAACTGGGGTCTTTGGCAAGTAAAAAGATAAATAGAACTTAGTTCCTAGCTTCAGAGAGATCTGATTTGTATAGATATGTACATAAAAATCTACAATAAGATAGGTCACGATCCATCTTGTTTTGCTTTGTTTCAAAATTCCATCTACCAGCTCCCTCATTTGTGAGAAAATGTTCATTCCAAATGACTAACTTAATGTCTCTACATGATCCCTTGACAAGAACCAGATGATTTCATTGAAGGAGGAACAGAAGACTTCCAAAAGCTTAGGCTCCAAAAATAGCTTGTCAGTTTCTCAAAAAATTAAGTATAGAGTTACCCAATGACCCAAAACCTTCACTCTTAGGTAGAAACCTAACAGAACTGTCCACACAAAAACTTTTATATGAATATTCATAGCAGCATTATTTATAATAGCTAAAAAGAGGGTACAATCCAAATGTCCATCAACTGATGAATGGATAAACAAAATGTGGTCTATCCAAACAATGGATTGTTATTCAGTCATGGAAAGAAATGCAGTACTGATGCCAGATACCCATGATAAACCTTGAAAACATGACCTTAAAGTGAAAGAAGCCAGGCACAAAAGGCCACATAGTTCATAATTCTGTTTATATAAAATGTCCAGAATGGGTGAACCCATAAACACAGAAAGTAAACCAATGGTTGCCAAGGTCTGGGGAGAAAGGGGGGAATGGGGAGTGACTGTTAATGGATGCAAGGTTTCTTTTGGAGGGGATAAAAATGTTCTGGAATTGGATAGGGGTGACGGTTGCGTGACTTTGTGAATTATACTAAAAACCACTGAATATATACTTTAAAGGGTGATTTTTATGGTATATGATCTCACTTTTTCAAATAATTAAAAACAAATCAAACCCTCTGCATCTCCCTCTCTCGGCTCTCATGGACATGGACAGGCCTGGACATAAGTTGAGAGCAATCACATGCCTTTATATGCCAGTTTCCAAACACCCCACAGGATGCACTGATGTTATGAGGTGAAGACGGTTGTGGAAAGGTCTTTTGATACATATCCTCACTCACAGGATTTTGGAGGTCATCTCACCCAAGGGCTTTCAAACTGTACTTCTGATAGTATCTTCCCAGGACAGAGAGTTCTCCCAAGGCACAAGACTCTCAATGCTAAGCCTGGGGTAGGCCAGGTAAATACAGACAACTGGTCACCCAGCTCCTGAGAAGCAGAGAGCAACAGGCAAAGGGTCTCCAGTCCTAATCCCAACTCTGGTCCTCACTAACAACCACAGCTCCTCTATGTTATTTTTTTTTTTACCTACTAGGCTTTGCCTACACTTCTGTTTGAGGAAAATAGTTCTGTGACTTAAAAGGATTCGAGGAGGAGTAGGAGACTTCAATATCATTGGGTCCCAGGAGTTCAGCTAGATAGTTATCAAACCATTCTCCCATCCAAGTACTAACCAGGCCCGACCCTGCTTAGCTTCCAAGATCAGACAAGATCAGGCGCGTTCAGGGTGGTATGGCCGTAGACTAGTTATCAAACCATTCTTAACACTTATAAGCTCAACAGGAGATCAAAGAGAAGAAGAGCAGCAATTCTAGGAACAGAAAAGTGACCACTTTCTGGAAGGTAGGACATGCAGAGAAGTGAATCTGAGGCGTTACATGGGAAGAGAGACCGCAGGAGGAAGGGCCAGGTCCTTGCAAACAGGAGAGCAGCAGAGCACAAAATCACTACTTTTATAAGACTGCTCCACTGAGGCAAGTCACTCCAGAGGCTAAGCAGAAGGTAGAGCCTTTGCGGGGACACTGTGGTCTCAGGACCCACCTTGTCACAGAAAGACCGGGGGTGCCTCAGTGTAGCACATCTCTCAGGTATCGGAGTGGGGAATCCAGCTGCAGATACGGAGCCGAGGAGTGGGCTCTCAGCCCGGGGTTACCTTAAACCATGATCCGAGGCTTAGTCAGGCCACTGCTCTTCCAGCAGGGACTTCCACAAAGGGCAGAACCAGGGAGACCCCCTCTTTCCTCCTCCAGAAGAAGTGGCACAGGAGTGCTCTGTAGGAATCTGCTGGGTTTGGGGACTTCAAATGGGGCCGTGCGTCAGAGACAGAAATGCTCAGTCACAGGCCGGGTGAGCTCAGAGTGCGGTCAGAGACCAGGGAAATGGGAGGGATTGACTGTTTTTCTATGAGGGCGCATTGAAGAGTGGAGCCCCGAGCTCTTTGCTCCTCTGAGCCAGAGATTGTGAGGCCGCCATCTTCATTCCCGTGCTCCAAAGTGGTATGGAAAGCATACAAGGAGCAAAAGCTCCTGAGAGCAAACCTGAGCAGATTAGCTCTCTGAACCAGGCCACTGAACCTGGCCCCTGGCAAAAGCAGTACAATTCCACCTCTGGCAAAGACATTTGAGAATACAATAGGCCACTCTCCCAGAAGATCAATGAGAACATCCACCCAAGACCAATTCAATAATCAGTGAGAACTGCAGAACTTCAGAGCTACAGGAATACAGCACATAAAATTCATGTCTTTTCCCCCATGATTCTATAGCCTCTCAAAGTTAAATTTTTTAAATTTTATTTTTTTCTTATTCAATGTTTAATTTTTCCTCTTTCCTATTTTAACATTTTAAAACTATTTTGCCAATACGTTTTTTTAAAAATCTTCTTTAATTTTCATTGCTACACTCATATTCTATTCTTTCATCGAATTTGGCTGTATTTTTTGTATACATACAGGTTTTTCTTTCTTTGAAATTTTGGGATACAGTTTCTTCTAATAGATCAAAATATACCCTAAATCTAGCACATGGCTTTGTTCTAGTCTCCAGGCTGATCACATTCTTTTCTCTTTTTTTTTTTTTTTTCTTTTTTCAACCAACTTCTTATATTATCAATTCCTTTTTTTAGAATCTTTATTTCCACCTTTACAGTCATAGTCCATCCCTTAATTGTGTTTACCCTTATTTTTGTATATATATGTTTTTCTTTCTTTAAAATTTTGGGAGGCAGTTTCTTCTAATAGACCAAAATACCCCCAAAATCAAATGTGTGACTCTGTTCTATTCACCAGTCTAATACATTAGATATTTTATATTAGATTATATTATAGGTATAATCTATACATAATAGATTATATTTGTATATAATATAATCTATATAATAGATGTATATAATAGATTATATTATATTAGATAAATATTATATATTTTTTTTTCTCCTTTCTTCTCCCCCCAGTTTCAGGTCTCTTCTGATTTGGTTAGTGGATATTTTTCTGGGGTCATTGCTACCCTTTTAGTATTTTGTTCTCTCATTCATCTATTCTTAGCTGGATAAAATGACAAGACAGAAAAACTCACCTTAAAAAAAAAGAACAAGAGGCAGTACCGAAGGTTAGGGACCTAATCAATACAGACATTAGTAAGATGTCAGAACTAGAGCTCTGGGCTCAAAAACAGCATGGAGGATACTAGAGAATCCCATTATGGAGAAATAAAATCCCTTTCTGGAGAAGTGAAACAACTAAAATCTAACCAAGCTGAAATTTAAAAAAAAAAAAAAAACTATTAATGAGGTGCAAAAAAAAAAATGGAGGCTCCCACTCCTAGGATAAATGAGGCAGAAGAGAGAATTAGTGATACAGAAGACCAAATGATGGAGAATAAGCTGAGCAAAAGAGAGACAAACAGCTACTGGACCACAAGGGGAGAATTTGAGAGATATATGATACCATAAGATGAAACAATATTAGAATAATTGGGATCTCAAAAGAAGAAGAAAGAGAAGGGCGGAAGGTATATTGGAGCAAATTATAGTAGAGAATTTCCCTAATTTGGGAAGGGAACAACAATCAAAATCCAGGAGGTACAGAGAACTCCCCTCAAAATCAGTAAAAATAGATCCATACCCTGTCATCTAATAGTAAAACTTTCAAGTCTCAGTGATTAAGAGAAAATCCTGAAAGCAGATCAGGACAAGAGGTTTGTAACATACAATGGTAGAAATATTAGTTTGGCAGCAGACCTATTCACAGAGACCAGGCAGGCCAGAAAGGACTGACATGATATATTGAGAACACTAAATGAGAAAAATATGCAGTCAAAAATACTATATCCAGCTAGGCTGTCACTGAAAATAGAAGGAGTGATGAAAAGCTTCCAGGACAAACAAAAACTAAAAGAATTTGCAAACACCAAACCGGCCCTACAGGAAATATTGAAAGAGGGTCCTCTAAGCAAAGAGAGGCTAAAAGTAACAGACTAGAAAGAAACAGAGACAATGTACAGTAACAGTCATCTTACATGCAATACAATGGCACTAAATTCACATCTTTCAATAGTTACCTTGAATGTAAAGGGGCTATATGCCCCAATCAAAAGACACAGGGTATCAGAATAGATAAAAAAACAAAAACAAAACAAAAAACAAGACCCATCAGTATGCTGTCTGCAAGAAACCCATTTTAGACTGAAAGACACCCCCAGATTTAAAATGAGGGGCTGGAAAACAATTTACCATGCTACTGGACATCAAAAGAAAGCTGGGGTGGCAATCCTCCTATCAGATAAATTAAATTTTAAGCCAAAGACTATAATAAGAGGAAGGACACTATATCATACATAAAGGGTCTGCCCAAAAAGAAGATATAACAATTGTAAATATCTGTGCCCCTAACATGGGATCAGCCAATTATATAAACCAATTAATAACAAAATCAAAGAAATACATCAACAATACTGCAATAATAGTAGGGGACTTTAATATCCTCCTCCCTGAAATGTACAGATCATCTAAGCAAAAGATCAGTAAGGAAATAAAGGCTTTTATTAAATGACACACTAGACCAGATAGACATTACAGATATGTTTAGAACATTCCATCCCAAAGCAACAGAATACACATTCTTCTCTATTGTACATGGAACATTCTCCAGAATAGATCACATCCTGGGTCACAAATCAAGTCTCAACCGGTACCAAAAGATTAGGATCGTTCCCTGCATATTCTCAGACCACAATGCTTTGAAACTAGAATTCAACCAGAGGAGGAAAGTTGGAAAGAACTCAAATACATGGAAGCTAAAGAGCATCCAACTAAAGAATGAAAGGGTCAACCAGAAAATTACATTAGAATTGAAAAAATTCGTGGAAAGAATGAAAACACATCATTGTCTCAAAATCTTTGGGACACAGCAACGGCAGTCCTGAGAGGAAAGTAGATAGCAATACAAGTCTTTCTCAAGAAACAAGAAAGGTCTCACGTATGCAACCTAACCCTACACCTATAGGAGCTAGAGACAGAACAACAAAGAAAGCCTAAACCCAGTAGAAGAGAAATAATAAAGATCAGAGCAGGAATCAATGGAATAGAAACCAAAAGAACAGTAGAACGAATCAACAAAGCTGATTCTTTGAAAGAATTAATAACATTGATAAATCCCTGACCAGACTTACCAAAAAGAAAAGAGAAAGGACCCAAATTAATAAAATCATGAATGAAAGAGGAGAGACCACAACCAACACCAAAGAAATACAAACAATTATAAGGACATATTATGAGCTACTATAGCCAGCAAATCAGACAATCTGGAAGAAATGGATGTATTCCTAGAGACGTATAAACTACCAAAACTGAACCAGGGAGAAATAGAAAACCTAAACAGACTCATAACCAGTAAGACAATTGAAGCGGTCATCAAAAATCTCCCAAAAAACAAGAGCCCAGGGCCAGATGTCTTCCCAGGAGAATTCTACCAAACATTTAAGGAATTATTACCTATTCTCCTGAAACTGTTCCAAAAAATAGAAATGGAAGGAAAACTGCCAAATTCATTTTATGAGGCCAGCGTCACCTTGATCCCAAAACCAGACAAAAAGGAGAATTACAGACCAATATCCTTGATGAACACGGATGTAAAAATTCTCACCAAAATACTAGCCAATAGGATCCAACAGTACATTAAAAGGATTATTCACCACGACCAAGTGGGCTTTATTCCTAGGCTGCAAGGTTGGTTCAACATCTGCAAATCAATGTGATACAATACATTAATAAAAGAAAGAACAAGAACCATATGATCACTCTCAGTAGATGCTGAAAAAGCATCTGACAATCCTTTCTTGATCAAAACTGCTCACAGTGTAGTGATAGAGGGTACATACCTCAATATCATGAAAGCCAACTATGAAAAACCCACAGTGAATATAATTCTCAATGGGGAAAAACTTTTTCCCATTGAGAGAGAGCTTTTCCCCTAAGGTCAGGAACATAGCGGGGCTGTCCACTATCACCAATGCTATTCTACATAGTATTAGAAGTCCTAGCCTCAGCAATCAGTAACAAAAAGAAATAAAAGTAATCCAAATTAGCAAAAAAAGGTGTCAAACTCTCATTCTTTGCAGGTAATATTGTACTTTATGTGGAAAACCCAAAAGACTCCATTCCAAAACTGCCAGAACTCATATAGGAATTCAGTCAAGTGTCAGGATATAAAATCAATGCACAGAAATCAGTTGCATTTCTTTAAACCAACAACAAGACAGAAGAAAGAGAAATTAAGGAGTCGATCCCATTTACCATTGCGCCCAAAACCATAAGATGCCTAGGAATAAACGTAACCAAAGAAGCAAAGAATCTGTACTCAGAGAACTATAGAGTACTCATGAAAGAAATGGAGGAAGACACGAAGAAATGGGAAAACGTTTCATGCTTATGGATTGGAAGAACAAGTATTGTGAAATGTCTACTCTACCTAAAGCAATCTACACAGTCAATGCAATCCCTATGAAAATACCATCAATTTTTTTTTCAAAGAAATGGAACAAATAATCCTAAAATTTATATGGAACCAGAAAAGACCCCAAATAGCCAGAGGAATGTTGAAAAAGAAAACCAAAGTTAGCAGCATCACAATTCTAGACTTCAATCTCTATTTCAAAGCTGTCATCATCAAGACAGTATGGTACTGACACAAAACCAGAAATATTGATCAATGGAATAGAATAAAGAACCCAGAAATGGACCCACAACTCTATGGCCAACTAGTCTTTGAAAAATCAGGGAAGAATATCCAATGGAAAAAAGACAGTCCCTTCAACAAATAGTGTTGGACAGCCACATGTAAAACAATGAAAACAGACCATTTCCTTACATCACACACAAACAAAATGAATGAAAGACCACAGCGTGAGACAGGAATCCATCAAAATCCTTGAGGAGAACACAGGCAGCAACCTTTTCAACCTCAGCCACAGCAACTTCATCCTAGAAACATCGCCAAAGCCACGGGAAGCAAGGGTGAAAATGAACTACTGGGACCTCATCAAGATCAAAAGCTTTTGCACATCAAAGGAAACAGCGAACAAAACCAAAAGACAGCTGGCAGAATGGGAGAAGATATTTGCAAATGATAAATCAGATAAAGGGCTAGTATCCAAAATCTATAAGGAACTTATCCAACTCAACACCCAAAGAACGAAGAATCCAATCAAGAAATGGGCAGAAGATATGAACAGATATTTCTGCAAAGAAAGACATCCAGATGGCCAAGAGACACATGAAAAAGTGCCAACAACACCCACCATCAGGGAAATACAAATCAAAACCACAGTGAGATACTCCCTAACGCCAGTCAGAACGACTAAAATTAACCAGTAAGGGAATAACAGATGTTGACGTGGATGTAGAGAAAGGGGAACCCTCCTACACTGTTGGTGGGAATGCAAGCTGGTGCAGACACTCTGGAAAACAGTTATGGAGGTTCCTCAAAAAGTTGAAAATAGAGCTACTCTACAACCTAGCAATCACACTACCAGGTATTTAGCCTAAAGATACAAATGTAGTGATCCCAAGGGGCACATGCACCCGAATGTTCGTAGCAGCATTGTCCATAATAGCCAAACTAAGGAAAGAATCTAGATGTCCATCAACAGATGATTGGATAAAGATGTGTTGTATATATATATACAATGGAATACTATGTAGCCATCAAAAAACCAGAAATCTTGCCATTTGCAATGATGTGGATGGAACTAGAGAGTATCATGCTAAGCAAAATAAGTCAGTCAGTGAAAGATGATTATCATATGATATCTCTGATATGAGGAATTTGAGAGACAGGGTGAGGGGTGGTGGGGGTTAGGGAGGGAGAAAATGAAACAATATGGGACCAGGAAGGGGGTAAACCATAAGAGACTCTTTATCTCAGGAAACAAACTGAGGGTTGCTGGGAGTTGGAGGGGATGGATAGGGTGGTTGGGTTATGGACATTGGGGGAGGTATGTGCTATGGTGAGTGCTATGAATTGTGTAAGACTAATGATTCACAGACCTATATCCCTGGGGCAAATAATACATTATATGATAACTTTAAAAAAAAAAGCGATTTGAAAAAGATTGTCCACACCATCATTCTCCTATCCTTGTCAGCCAAAGCCCAGGAGATTCAGAGACTCAGCCTTTTCAGAGACAAGAGTCTAATGAGTACAGAGGAATTCAGTGTGAGGGAAGACGAAGCAACGGCTGCCTGGATGAGCTCCAGAGGCCATCTGACACCCTGGGCAGGGTTGGCCTGGGCTCCTGACTGTGTCCCTCACCACCACTCTTCTAATTAGTAAGTGTGTCTCAAAGAGTAGAACCTGGAACACAGTGGGAAGATCCGAAATTTGAAGCTCTCTTGAAACCTGAGAGCTTTATGGCTGGTTTCTGAAGTCTTGTCCAGTACGGACTTTCCATGATCCTAGCCTCTGACCACATTCCATCCACAAGCCTTTGGCTCTCATCCCCGAATGCTGAAGCCTTCTTCCTACAAACACCTGTGAGTCTCTGCCAAAGCTTGCTTTCTTTGGTGGTAAGCACACAGTCACTCACACTCAGAATAAGCCAGAGAGTATTAACTCTTCCCTCTGAAGTGGCCTTCAACCAAAATGAATGGGGAGTTGGTAGACAAATAGCCCAGGCCCTTTGCTGGTCAGTGGGAGAACTCTGGGGCAAGTTCTACAGCCTGACAGAGTTCCCCAGCAGAGTTTAGCACAGCTACCCTGATGAGTGACCTGATGGATAACACGCTCTATATTGCTTGCTGCCCCAACCTCCCTTCCCTACCCTGCTACTGGTCTGTTCAGAAACCACATTCCGCTTCTTGCACTCAACTCTTCTCAAGGTCTGCTTCTGAGGGGGACACCCAACCAAAAATAGATTCTGTTATGTTGAATGAAAACAGCAATCCAAAATTTTAAAAACTTTAAAAAAAAAAAAAAAAACACATAAAAGGGGCACCTGGGTAGCTCAGTGGGTTAAAGCCTCTGCCTTCAGCTCAGGTCATGAACCCAGGGTCCTGGGATGGAGCCTCGCATTGGGCTCTCTGCTCAGCAGGGAGCCTGCTTCCAATCTCTCTCTCTCTCTCTCTCTGCCTGCCTCGCCACCTACTTGTGATCTCTTTCCGTGTCAAATAAATAAATAAATAAATAAATCTTTTAAAAAATAGAAAGGAAGGAAGGAAGGAAGGGAGGGAGGGAGGGAGGGAGGGAGGGAGGAAGGAAGGAAGGAAGGAAGGAAGGAAGGAAGGAAGGAAGAAAGGAAGAAAGAAAGAAAGAAAGAAAATAGCAATGCCAAAAAAAAAGGGGGAGGGGGCACCCATTGCATTCTATGGGCATCACCCAACATGGAGCTCAGGCTTGGGTGGGAGTCGCCCTGCACAATGCACTGAATTTAGCATTCCCTTAAATATAATGAAAAGAACTGAATTAAAAGGAATATGCAGCTATCTGCAAAACATGAGTGATTCCATGGATGCTTTTACAACCTATGATTAAATGAATAAAAGCTACATACTTATAAAAGGCCTGGTTCTCCACCCCACACTTCCAAAGATGTTTGCAGGCAGCTGGTGTCGAAGTATGGAAGGCCAACATGGCTTTTTTCTAATAAAAAAGATAAAACAAGAAAGGGCATGTGAAACAAGTTTATCTTCTTTAGGTATTTACCAATTTGCATCCCCCCACCTGATGAACAGATTAAAAGTAACTTGGGCATTACTAGGCACCTGATGAACAGATTAAAAGTAACTTGGGCATTACTAGGGTCTTTAAAGTGCTGTTGAAATGGTGCCCCACCCCCACTCACCACCATCACCCTTTGCAGGCATCACGAATCTAGCTGGGCCCTGTTTCGAACAAAAAACAGCCTCACGATCCTTTTCAACCACCCAGGAATCACCCACCTCTCTATCAGACTTGGTTTCCTTGAAAAACTTATTTGCTGATGCTGAGTAACAGGTGCTTGACCTGAAAATTAGTCAAGAAAATCTGCAAACCTCCAGACCTAGCCTTGAACCTCAAAGCTTCTATAATGGCCTCCTCTCAGATGCATTCCCTAATGAACCCAACCTGCATCCACTAGTTTCTTTAAGACTCCCAGAATGTATAGACTCTAAATACATGAGAATTTATAAAATTCTCACAAGTAGTGATTGAATATCTAGCCCTGGAAGTATTCTTCGCTTGTTTCCTAAATTTATATTTTGGCAGATTAGGGGGTAGGAGCAGCTTCCATTTTCCTTTTTCATTTTTTAATTCAATTTCCAGTTAGTAAACACGCAGTATAATATTAGTTTCAAGAGAAGGTTCCATTTTCTATCCCAATATATTTTTTATATAGCAGTATATGGTCAAGCATTGCTCACCGACTTCATTTAAAAAAAAAAATTATTTAGATTCAATTTAGTTAACATGGAGTACTATTAGTTTCAGGGGTAGAGTTTAGGGTTTCATCTGTTGCCTATACCACCCAGTGCTCCTTATATCACGTGCCTCCTTAATGCCCATCACCCAGTTGCCCCATCCCCCAGCAACCCTCAATTTGTTCCCTGTAGTTAAGAGTCTGTTATGGTTTGCCTCTCTGTTTTCATTTTATTTTATTTTTCCTTCCCTTCCCCATGTGCATCTTTTTTGTTTCCTAAGTTTTCCACATATGAGTGAAATCATATGGTATTTGTCTTTCTCTGCCAGACCCATTTCCTTGACTTAGTTCTCAAATGGGCAAGTCCACTATTTATCTCTAAAATGTTCAGCATACAGCTCCCATTATCATCATAAACTTTAAAGTCATGGTGTTCTGGGGGTACAATACTAAATGTACGTTTTACGCCTGCATCCCTCTCGTGCACGCACATGCACACACGCACACACTACAGTTTAGAAAAGCAGTCACTGACCTCCTTCTGGATGCCAATCACATAAAATGTCTTCCCTTCAAACTTCAATTTGCAGACATCTGGCCTAAGAAAAGAAAATCTTCTTGGGTGAGAAGAAAAATAAAAAGTGGCAACTAACCAAGGTACCTTGGTTTCCCACAGGAATCTGGCTGACTCGCAAATACCAAGCTGACTGCAATGAAACAAGATATTATCTTATCATCAGTGAAGGCCTAATGAGCAGTGAAAAGTCCCCAAGTGAATTATACAGCAATTTTCTTCCCAAGATAGGATCTGGAGGTAGCTCAGAATTATTTCTTCCATTTTTTACAGTCAAGCTGCATCTTTCCTCCAAGGAGCTCTGGAGGTGTTGTGAACATTAAGGGCCAAAACAATATTAATTGGCCAGCCCACTTTGCGAGGTAGGAAGAATGTGGTTATTTCAGGTCTGGGTAATGAAACGATATGGATTCACAGTATCTGTCTCCCTCTCCTTTTCACATCTATCTTCGAGAAACGCACACACTAGCCTGTAAAATTTTCATTTCTGCTCTCCCTGTTCATGAGAGAAGAGTTTCGTTAAATATTGAGATGCTCAAAATTGTGAGCTTGACACCACAGCTTGACATGTGGTAATTAAAGGAGGGACTTCGGGTTTCTATCTTAAGGAGCTGCTCAATTAAAATGTGCCTGAAATGGGGACCACAGGTCACCTCCTTGGTGAACAGATATGTGTAAAGAGAGGACACAATTTTATTTTTACTCCTTTGATCTAATTTCTAGGAGACTGATTTGTGTCCCTGTGTTTTTTCCTGCAGGAAAAAGAATAGCATGGCCACATTAAGCTGTTTGAACTTAGGAGAGGATTTGCACGAGTAACACAGCTCAGTGGATATTGGAAAACAAAAAACAAAACTAGGATTAATGTGGGAATAAAATTTGTTTTGGTAACATGTCCACAACTGTTCCAAATACACATGCCTAGGCAGACCGGAGAGGGGTGGGGATGACATCAGCATCCCACCAGGAACATCATGATGTAGAAACAGAAATAAATGGCCTGGGAATTGTCTATTTCAAGCCTTCATTGGGCCCAGAAAGAAACAGAAACCCAAGTGACATAGACTTGCAAATAATCTGTATTTGAGACACGTCAGATTCTCCCCTACTTCAGAGCTCAAGCAGTTCAGAAACCTAAGGGTCTCCCTTGCAAGCCTTCTATGGTCCTAGGGTAGGATGGGAGAAGTCCCCAAATTATCCATGCTTCCCAAAGTCAACAGGAATCCCTAGGGAGCTTATTCTGGAATGGCCTGAAGGGTGATTAATACCTTTCTTTCCAAGGTGCAGAAAACACAGGGAAGAACACTGGTCACCCCACCATGCTAGATGTCCACAAGATGTCAGAGTTCATAAATCCCACCACTCACAACATGGTTGCATTTGTTTCTCCCCCAACTCCTTTCCTCCCTGTAAGGCAGCCAGATGTAATGGACTCCCATCTTACAATTGAGTACATGGAGACTCAGAAAAGTGAAGTGAAAAAGAGTTTTGAGAAAACTCATTGTAGAGAAAGAACAAGTGGGAGCAGAGGGGAGCACAAAGTATGAGCTGAACAAAAGGCAATGATAGAGAGGTCAAGAAAGAGATGATGAAATTGGGGAATCTCAGAAAAAAGAGTAGTTGTAAGAGTGGAGGACATTAGCTGGCTGATGCAAGCCCAACAGAGAAAATTTGAAAGGTGATGGGGTGGGGGGGGGCTGCCAAGAGGACAGTGCAAGAGTGGGCATGTTAATAAAGGGGTGCCAGAAATCCTGAAGCTAAGAGAACCACGAAACTGAGGTTCAGATAAATACAAGAGCATCTCCAACCCACGACTGAAGGTGGATGCTCATTGGCCCATCAGGAAGAACTTCAGGCCACAGCGGGGAGCCCACCACCCAGTGAGACATGATGGGGTTGGGGGGCTGATAAACCTGTCAGGGGCCATCAGGGCAGAACCTGAATCAAGCTGAAGGTATGAACAAGACTAAGACTTTATAATATTCCATGTATGTTCAGCCTTCTCACTCTTTGCCCAAACCATCTTCTCCTTGAATGATGGACACCATGGGCCCTGCTGGTCACCTACTCTGCTCCATCCCCCCACTTCTGTATTGACATGACTCGGACTTTTTGCTTTCTCAAGGTGACATGTTCATGCAGATTATGTTCTTCCCAGCCACAAGAGGTGGGCCTTCATTTGACCAGCCCAGTCATGGAGTTCTCACTTTTCTCTGAGGGATTGGTTTTAAGTAGGTGGGTGTGGCCCAATCTTGTGGTATTAGATATACTGGAAGTCTCCTACAGGGCTTCTGTAGAACAAGTTCTCCTTGTTTTAATAGGAGACACATGGAAGGGGATGTTCTCCTTCAGGCTCTGGGTGTTGCTGTATGAAGATGGGATGAACAGAGCTGCTTGCATGGTCAACTTAGGACCATGAGACTGGGGACAAAAGCCACTACCCTGTGACAGAGAAGAAAATGGAAACCCAGGTCCTTCACAATGTTGTCAGGCAGTTAAGTTAAAGGGTCATGGAAATGCCCAACCTCTGGAACTTTTGCTGTGTGAAACAATCAGTCCTCTTATTTGGAAGCCACCGTGAGCAGTCACCCCTGTTACTTCGAGCCAAAAGCATCTTCACTGATATACTGGTAACACGGGATGTGTCTGCAACAAGGACTCAACAGAAGAGAATGGAGAGGAGGAAACAGGAGAAGAGGGTCCTGAGTTATTCAAGGCAACCTGTACCTTTTCCCTGCCCCTTCCTACTCCAGGTCACCTCTCTGGCCAGATCAGTAGCTGCTGATGAGGAAACACTGGACACCTTCTCTTTGGAGACAGAGACCCTGAGCCCAAGACACACCCCAGGTCTCCTGAGGTCTGGAGGAGGTTTAGGTTGGCTTTTATTTATAGATGAATAATCCTTTAATAATGAAGTACCACAGCAAAGAAATGAATACTAGACATTCTAATGGATATTTCCAAATAAAAAAGAATCAAAGGCTGGGAAAGAAAAGCAAGATTAAGAAAAGTGGTAAGCTGGTTTCCCAAAGAAGTCCTTACCATTTTATCAAATGGATCCGCTTATTTCCCTGGAATACCACAAAGCCCGCAGCAGTGAATCCTAAAAATGTTGTTGTACCCGTTGAATCCTGAAAAAATAAAAAGAGAGAGAGAGAAACAAAAACATTTGGATTGAGAAATATAAAATATATGATAAATGGTATCCCCATTCATCCTCTCCCTGGATTAATTTCAGGTTAATTCCATTGATCTTGGCAATAAACTGACTTTCTGAGATGGGACTTCCAAGGATAGTCCTTCTAAAATCTGGGGAAGGTCTGGGAATATGTAGCTGTTTCCTTGGAGGAAGAGACCTTCTCCAGGAACATCCTGGAAAAAGGCAGATTAGTTCCAAAGCTCTGTGTCTATTTCTAAGTGTATTCTGGGACCACCCTTGTTCTCAGATCTATCCTGTAATGTGGGCAAACTGCTCAGTCATCATTAGTCCTAAAATCAAAGATGCTATGAAACTAAAGCCCTTATTTAACTTGATTAAATTCCACAAAAAATTCCTGGTAGTTTTAATGTAAAGACATGTCTAGAAATGCCTACTTTGCTTCTAGCCTCAACCGGAAAAACTAAGCATAGGTCAGTAAAAGCAAAGGAATGGCAGCAACAAAAATCAAGTCTATCTCCAAGTAATAAATAAAACATAAAGGCTCAAAATTATAGATAAAATCTAATTCACTAAACTGGAATAAACTGGGTGCCTGGATGGCTCAGTGGGTTAAGCCTCTGCCTTCAGCTCAGGTCATGATCTCAGGGTCCTGGGATCGAGTCCCTACTCAGGCTCTCTGCTTGGCAGGGAGCCTGTTTTCTCCTCTCTTTCTCTCTGCCTGCCTCTCTGCCTACTTGTGATCTCTGTCAAATAAATAATCTTTAAAATGGAATCAAATGATTTATATCATTAAGGCAGAGGATTCTGGCAAATATGCTAAAATAACTGTGCCGATAAAAAGAAAAATGTCAATGTGAACAAGTACTATCAGCTCTTTGCTTCGGCTGCATGTTGGAATCATCTGGAGAGCCTGGTCTGCTCCACCACAGATCCTGATGTTATTGGGTAGCAGGACCAGGAAACCCCCCAGGTATGTCTAATCAACAGCTTGCACTAAGAGTACAAAACTCGCACTTTATCAAATACTATTACCTGATCCCACATGGGTAAAGAAATGTCCAGCAGGACTCAAGAACTTACCTTTAAGAGCCTGGCTGAGATAAATGCTTAGTTTAGAATTCTAGTTAGTGTCTGGTAGATGCACAGTTAGTTTAAAGCATAGAAAGAAGAAAACCATTTTCATAATACATTTCTGGAAAATGTGTGCATCATCTTGGGGGCTTGTTAAAAAAGCATATTCCCCAGCTGTACCCCCAGTAGCTCTGTGGACCCCAGGTGATTCTGATATGATACATGCTTGGAGAAATACCACCAAATAATATGAGCAAAGGAAACAAACCCAAAAAATTCCTAATGTCAAAATATAATTTAAAGTCTTTTTTGTTTTTCTTCCTTTAATGTTGCCTTCTTGCAGACAAGGGTCTTGAGAATAAATCTGTTTGGATCCTGTAACTTCTAAGGGGTTGAACCATCCATTTGATGGATGAAAGAATCATGTATATTAACTTAAGAAAGTGACTACTACATAGCAATTAGCAAGCAGTTGGGAGGCTCACAATGGAGAAAATCAACCACCAGAACTTGTGATTACAGCCTACTGACTGTTGTCCCTTCCAGTTAGGGGCAATGGGCCAGCCTGTAGAAATATCCCACACGCTGATGAACTCTCTTGTGTGCAAAACAATTGTTTTATGTCAGCCTGCTAGGAGGACCACTCACCTTGCATGGGTGGGGGTCCACCCCATAGGTTTCCAAAGTGTGAGCTTTCAGGAGTAAGTTAAATTCAGCAACTGGTGGGCTCTGACCTCTAGAATCACACAACAAAAGTTTAAGGTGTTAATACAGAAGATTATAGAAATCTAAAGTCCCCTGATTCAATAAAATGGGATATCCTACACTAAAAAATAAAAACAAAAAACCCAGAGATCCCTATATAATAATAATCAGTAACACTGATCACCATGAGGAGCTCTTTGCTAAGGAATCAGAGCTCATGTTCCCTGGCTAATTGTTCCATAAAAAACCTATGTGTACTCTGAGGACTCCAGTGACCCGTACAGTTAATCAAGGTTATCAAGTTACCAATAAGTAAAGACTTGAAAATTCAATCTTAATTTGAAATAGAATTCAGCATCTGCTCTTTCCTACTCACTTCAAAAGATTATCCAGGGCAAAGAGCATTCCCTCTTGTTCAGGGTAGAATACGGGCAATCCTGTTATGCTACCCGCAAGCCTGAACAAAGCCATCTGCACAGGAAGGACGGTTAACCATTCCACTGGAAAGCTCTGGACTTTGAAAGGAAATCTCAGCCACTAATCCCAGCTCTGTCCTCCAGGGTGGTAAACAAGGTCTTGGCCGCCACGAGGGGGAAAGGCGCTGCAGTGCTGAGGGCCGTGAAACTTTCTGGGGCTAACTTTCAAAGCAGCATTGTGCAGCATTTCGAAGACTCCACTTTTGACTAAATCTCAAACGTATCTTAGAGAATCCAAACCATTCTCCAAGGATAAAGAGGTAACAATCAAGGAGAGTTTGCCAAAGAAAACAACAGGATTTTTTTAATTTCCAACATGTAGAATTATATTGTAGTATTAAATCTATTTCCACCAACCGTCTGCCCATAGATGGATTCCCTCCTCTCCCCTTCAAGAGTCATCATGCTCTCAGTCAAAACAGTATTCCATCTACCCTCTCCCCAAAAGGCTTTTGAGACCTTCTCTTTCAACCAAGTGACTGAAATTTCACTAGAATAGGTCTGAGGCCCAAGTAAATGGATCTTGAAACCCCTAGGTCCGTCTTCCATGCCTTATAACCTTTGTTTCATTCTCTTTTTGTACTACATTCTTTTCTTTTCTTCAAGATTTTATTTCTTTGTGAGAAAGGGCACAAGCTGGGGGTTGGGGGTGGCAGGCAGAGGGAGAAGCAGGCTCCCTGCAGAGTAAGGAGCCTGACACGGGACTTGATCCCAGAACACTGGGATCATGACCTGAGCTGAAGGCAGACGCTTAACCGACTGAGTCACCCAGGCGTCCATTTTCTGAATTATTTCTTAGTTCGACTTTGTTAATTTATTCAGCTGCATGCATCTTGCTCTTCTTTCCATTTCTTAAGATTTTTTTTAAAATACCAATTAAATATTTCACTTCCAACGTAATATCTATTTGGCTCTTGAAATAGCTGCCCGTTCCTATTTCACGCAATAAATTCTCTTGTTCCTCTGAGGAAATCCCACTTTGTTTCCTCTAAAGTCCCATCCCATTTGTTCTGTTTATGCTGCTTTCTTGGTGAGGGTCCTTTGGTTTGCTGAGTCAGAATCTCTCATTCACGGAACTGATGTTTCCTTAAGTGGCGGGTGATTCACGGATGGACATTATTCCATCTGACATTAACTGCTTAATGCAGTGGCCTCCAGAGGTCAAGGAGTGGGGAGGAGTGGGTGGTGGGACATGCCATCTGAGAAATGTGTGTATTAGAAACTTGATTTTAAACTGAAGGCTGTAATTCTTCTGGGTGTTGCCCCCACACGGGGTACCTCCAGCTCAAGCCTGTTGTTGCTCACGAGGAACCAGAGAAAGAGGTCAAGGCTACCCAACTGAGCCAAGTGCAGCTGCCCACTCACCGTGATGGCCCCCTGTGCATCTGTCATCTGAAGCACCCAGAACCACTCCTACCCTACATATGTGTTCAACCTGGATGTGCTCCATCAGTTTCCCATCTTCCAGAAGACACTGTCGGACTTCTGGTCCAAAATGGTATTCTTTCCTAAATCCGCTTTCTAGTATTTTTTCCATGATCTAAAGGGCCTTGGAAAAGGAAGAAGAGGTAGCCATATGTGCTACCTTTTTCTTTTTTTAAAGAAGAGATCATTTTTAATCCAACCTTTACAGAACACATTTCTGAGGGATTAACTCACACACCAGCTTTAAGAAAATAAAGTAGTCTTCTAAAGCCTTTCGGACTTTCCTCTTTCCTAGCCTTAGTGTTAGGCTGAAGTTTCACTGTGATATATATAAAGGCAACATCTTTATTTATTCATCTTGATCAGCACTCTATGGGTCCCTTCAATACAATTCCTATCTTTGTTTTTTTTTTTTTCAAGTCGCGCTCACTGTTACGATATCTCTTCTTGATACCATAACAGTAAGTTAAGAGAAGTCATCAACTATATTGAAGGAAAAGGAGAAAGGGATTTTTTTTTAGTTTTCTCAATACATACAAGAATTTCTCCATAGCTCTCTTCAGTTCTAGGAGTTATATCTTACCTTTCACTGAAAGATAAATTATTAAATCCAAACATTGGGTGCTATTTCCCTGCCTGCCACATTCTCACTCACTCACCCAAACATTCATAGCACCCCAATGAGGGACAAAGCACAGAGCTGAGCTGTCCACATTTTACTAAGTAGGACCCCCACGCTGGTGACCCTCAAAGCAGACTTTAGCCTAATGATCCAGATAGGGGCCAAAGGGAACCAGGACCAGACTCAAAGCAGCCCAAAGCCATTGGCTCTGCTCCAGGCTAATCCTCCTGCTTGACATGAAAGGGCTCCCCTCTGGAGAGCTGGCCATTCCCCTCCGTGGTAATAGCATCAGCACCTTTGTATAATCCGCACAGTGTTTATTCTTAAAATCCCAGCTTGGTTTTAAAGCTCACCCCTCTTTAATATTCAGTCTGGGAACAAGTTAATCGTGAAAGGTTGTCATTTGGGAGTTCATATTGGAAAGCGACTAAGTTTTTTTTGCCTGGATGGTCTGAGCACATTCCCATCTTTTGTAAATCCGACAGGCATCCAGTTCCTAATTGTTAACACTCAACCACAAATGGCAGCAGGCGTGGGGTCACACAGCTCCAGAGAATGTGACATTGAACTCAAAGACATCTGTCTTCGAGACTTCTCATTCATTGAGACATCTTTGTTCATGGGGACATCTCATTCAGGGTGGGAAACGCTGAGCCCCAGTGCGGGAAAAGGTTTCAGTAACATGTACAATCAAGAAAAGGACTTCTATGTAGAATTTTTTTTAATCTCTATAAATCGACAAACAATACAATTTTTTAAATATACGACTCAGAAGAAAAATCAGCACAAGACATACATAGGCACTTCATAAGATATCCCAATAGTGTACAACCACGTGAAAATGCACTTAACTCTTTATCATCAGGAAAATGCAAATTAAAACTATGAGAAATCATTTCTACATCCATTTACATAGTCAAAATTTAAAACATAGTACCAAGCATTCAAGAGGATTTGCGGCAAAACCAGCTCTTATAATACTGGGGGAGTAGCAAGGCAGCAGAGCTATCTGGGAAACTGCCATTATCTATAAAAGTTCAACATGTTTACCCTATAATATGACGATTCCATTGGTAGAGTTCCATATGCAACAGAAACTTGTGCATGTGGCACTAAGAATATATAGAATTTTCATAGTAGTGCCGTTGGTAGTAGCAAAAAATAGAAAGCCCAAATGTCTACCAACAGGAGAGGGATATACAATGGAATGCTATACAGCCATGAAATTGCGTGAGCTAAACCTACACACAAGATGGGAAACCATCACAAAAATAAAACTGAACAGAAGAGGAAGGATATAATTGAATACACACTGAATGAATTCAGTTTATACGGTTTTCAAAAATGAGCAAAACACAACTAACGTGTTAGAAGTTAGAGATGTGATCACCTTTGGGGAGGAGGGAGAAGATAAATATTGAGAAGGGGCAGAAGAGAAGCTTCTGGGGTGTTACTGATTCTCTCTTATTTGGGCGGTTGATACCCCTGTGCTTACTGTATAATAACACATTAGCTTTATGTTTTGTACACTTTTCTGAGTCTGTTATACTTCAATTGTTAAGAGCTTAACAGAAAAGAAAAAAGGTTATGAAGCCCTGGGGACCCTCATGAATTGTTGGTGTGAATTGGGGCAACCCCATCAGCAAACAAGCCATCACTTCCTAGAAAAGCTGACAGTCCATGGCCCTCCAAATTCCACTTAGGTTCATACTAGGCTAGGAACTCCTTTACCTACACTCCCATGAGAATTAGTCAAGAAGCCCAGAAATAACCCAAATGCCCATGAGCAGAATGGATACATAACATGTGACGTGTTCACATCATAGAACATTCATGACACGGAAGCACAAATGAAGACCTACGGCCATATGCATCCGTGTGGAAAAGCCTCCAAGGCCATGTTGATGGGAGCACGTGAAACGGAAGAATAGAGCAGGAATCCATTTAGATGACTGCCAAAGCCATGCAAAAACAAACAAGGCACTACTTAGTAATATGTATGAAGTATATTTACAAAAGCTGAATGAGAGAATAAATAACCCCAAATTCACAATAGTGCAGAGGAGGGAAGAGGGTGATGCGGGAGGGGCACACAGGAGACTTCCGAGCATCTGGTGATATTCTAATTCATAAGCAGAGTCAAGGGGTCATGGGCGTGTTTTCAACTATTCTTTAAATTGCATATGTTGTATATACTCATATATTTTATATTTGCATTATATATATACATTATATATACATTATATGTATACATAAAGCTAATGCATTATTATAAAATATTGTATATATTTATTATATATTATTATATAAAATATTATATATTTTCAGTGATTAAAAGAGGAGCAATTCCTGCCTTTTTAATAAAAGAATTACTGGATAAAATACTGTACAGTCCAAAAACACTGCTGAACTAAACAGGACAGGTCAGGAACCTCATAGATATGCATGCAGGGCTCCTTGTTACTCAACTCTACTGTTCTGAGCAACATATAATCATTTTCATTGTCAAACAATGTATGTATTCTGTCACTTCATATTCATAAAGGAGAAATCCTTATCCTCCTTTTGTAGATGAGGATTCCAATACTCAAAGGAAAAGTAACTTGCTCAAAGTTACTCGGCTAGTAAGTGCAGTAATGAGGTTCAAATCCAAGTCTGCTTGGTTCCAAAGCACTACTCTGTGCCCACTCCACCATCACTACCCCCAAAATACTGTTAAGGGCCATGTGCCTGCCCTCTTACATGGCAGAGCATATCAAAATGACATGGCTGGGGATGCCTGGGTGGCTCAGTTGGTTAAGCAGCTGCCTTCAGCTCAGGTCATCACAGCATCATGGGATCGAGTCCCACATCAGGCTCCTTGCTCCGCAGGGAGCCTGCTTCTCCCTCTGACTCTGCCTGTGCTCGCTCTCGCTCGCTCTCTGACAAATAAATAAATAAAATCTTTAAAAAAAAATGACATGGCTTATCAGGTCTTAGAAAAAGCCTCTTTCAGCTTCTAAACATTGTATCTTATCAGTGATGAGGCAATCCACCCCAGGTACCTGATATTCACACCTTATGGGAGAGCAGTGAGGTCTCGATTGATCCCCAGACTAAAGCCAACAGGCTGAATCCTGTCCACCAACAGGTTTTGCACAACCCTTGAGCTGAGATTGGTTTTCCATGTTTATATGGTTTAAAACCAGGGCACGTGGGTGGCTCATTGTGTTAAGCCTCTACGTTCGGCTCAGGTCATGGTCTCAGGGTCTTGGGATGGAGCCACGCCTTGGGCTCTCTGCTCAGCAGAGAGCCTGCCTCCCCCCCTCTCTCTGCCTGCCTCTCTGCCTACTTGTGTTCTCTGTCTCTCTCTCGGTCAAATAAAATCTTTTTTTAAAAAAATGGTTTAAAACAATCAAACAAAGAATAGTAATGTCATGACCCATGAAAATTATAGGACATCCAAATTTCAGGACCAATAAGTTCTTTACTTTTTTTTAAGATTTTATTTATTTATTTGACAGAGATCATGAGTAGGCAGAGAGGCAGGCAGAGAGAGAGAGAGGAGGAAGCAGGCTCCCTGCTGATCAGAGAGCCCGATGTGGGGCTCAATCCCAGGACTCTGAGATCATAACCTAGAACCAAAGGCAGAGGCTTTAACCCACTGAGCCACCCAGGTGCCCCAGGACCAATAAGTTCTTATTGGAACACAGCCACATACTGTCTACAGATGCCATCATGCTCCAGCGGCAAGACTGAGTAGCTGCAACAGAAATCCTATTTATTAAGTAGCCTAGTGTAGAAAAAGTTTGCTGGAACCTGAGTTAGGAACTGCACACAGGAATAGAGAACTGCTAAACCTAGAGCTCCTTGATTCCATAAAATGAAGATACAAATAGTACCTACCTTGGAGATTTGGTGTATAGAGTAAGCAGCTGACAGATGAAAAGCCATTAGACTACTGCCTGGCACAGAGAATGGTCTCTACTCACCCTCAGAACAGCATCTGTTCCCCTGCTAACCCTGCATGTGACTGAGATCAGAATTATGACACTGGGGGAAATGTCAGGAAGCATGTCAAGACATTCATAGCAAAGCAAAGACCCCTCTTTCAAATAAAAGTTTTCAAATTGTTATCCTTTGCCTTGGGTTTGACTACAGATCTCCAACAGCTAAGCACTGAAAAGACTTCATCTAAGAGGTCACACAGAAAGAAAGGCTAACTGCAAATGTTCATTGTAGGAAAAGGGTTCAAAACCAATGGAGGAAAGGTAGAGACACCAATGGCACTAGAAACTGAGTCTCTCGACTCACTGAGGAAGAAACCATTTAATGATCAGGTTTTCAGGAAGACACTAAGGCCAATTAGATATTTTTTTATTGTTCGTTTGCCCCCTCAGGTTCCCATTGGACATTTGTTTCTGGCAAAAACTCCGTTTGGTAACAGAAAATAATGATTTTCTATCCTCTAAATCTTTCACCAGGAGCTGTTCTACAAAGATTAATAGTGTCTCTAATGAGACATTTTGATGTAAAGACCAGGGATTACTTGAATTCTTTAAGAGCTAACCATTCTCTAAAAATATGCTTTTCTAATAAATTCGGTGAGGTCAAGTAATCACGTCTCCCTTCTGCCTATCTGGTATCCTTTTTGCCAAAAAGAACCCTCTTTTACTGACCTTCCCTTAGCATACCATTACATGGACTACAAAAATGTACAGCATCCGAAGAATGAGTGCAAATCTTTAGTTAGCATTAATCGTGCACATCCTTCGTGTACATTGATTAAATGAGGTGTGCGTCTTGCCGGCAAGGACGTGGATTGCTTGGAGCAGGGTTGGCAGGAAAGGGTGGATTTGGCTTCACCTAATCCATTTGGGTCTTTGCGTTGCCAAATTAAACTCAGCAAAGCAGAACTCCCAACCTGAGTGGGTTGGGTTTTGCTGTAACTTGTTTGCATCTTCTTAGATGTAGCTCAATTGCAGCTTTAGTTAGATTCTACTCAGCACTGGCTTCAAAGGCTCAAGAATGCTCTCAGAACTGACCTCTGAGCAGGGGCTGGATCTTAGCATCCATTAGACTCTATAGAGTTCTCTACGCTTTACCACCTTTACCACCATCTCAAGTTTTTCAGTTTCAAGGAATCTTCTTGCTCTCCAGTCCTGTCTCTGGCTCTCAGTATTTTGGAAGGACCTCCCTGTGGTCCTTTCCCTGATATTGGCAAGAGCTACCCTACCCTGGCTGAAAGTCTGGAGTGTCTCGGAGGAATCTCACTCAGCTCTCCAGCCCTGTCTGACTTCTTTCCTCTTCTCTTGAAGGCCTAGGGCCAAAGGGTGTTGGGAATGTGCAACTCACTCTGCAGCTGGAGTCCTTGGATCCCAACAGTTAAGTCAGTGCGCTCATGGCCATCGAAAGCTTGCTGAAGACTTGGCTAGTTCGCCTTGACCCCACCTATGGCATACTCCACCTCCTCCTCCCACACCATCAGAAGTGAAACCAAGTGCAGGTGTCCACTGTCTTGGGAAGGACATTCTGGATTTCAGTCTTTAAGATTTCTTTGCTCTCAGATTGGTTTCAAAACTAAGATTCTGTAGTCTGTGTAGATTGTTGCATTATCTTGGTGTTGGGGGAGATGAATGTCTCAGGCTTGTCTGCATCCTAAATAGGAGAGTCTCCGGTCTATCATTTCTAATTGTTTAGAGAGGAACAGGATCTCTCACAAGTGCCTTAGGGACCATTAGGTACCAGCCCTATGAGAGCATTTGCCAGAATGCTACATAATCTCGGTAACTGCCATGCTATGAGGGAGAGAGTGCTAATGCCCTGGGGCAGACAAGGACAAGTCTTGCAGGAGAGCAATCACTTGGAAGGTATCAGGGCATTACACAGGAAAACACAGATTTCAGGTCAAGGGCTGTTGCTTCCTAATTGTAAGGGCCTTGGGTAAATTAATTTCTCAGGTGTCTGATTCTTACTGGTCCAAGAAGGTGGTCCCGAACTCAATACCAATGGAGGCAGAAGGTGGCCAAGCAGGAATGGTGGCAATTTGTAGAGCAAGTGAGTCTCTTACAGAGCACTGTGGCTTAGCTCTAGCTGAGTGCTACCACATAGGGGAAGGCCTAGGGTTACCAAATCTTGGTGCAAGAGAAGCTGGGCTTTCTGGCAACTGATTCCATTTTTTAAGAACTTATTTGTCCCAAAAAACATATATCTGGGTCACCATGTAATTCAACGACTATCATTTTATAACCCCTGCTTTGGACTCCAAGAGTCCCCTAAGTGTAGTAATTGGGTATGTCAAGTTTTTGGCTTTTGGCTGGTGACCTATGGATATTCAAAGGCTCTGGGTGGCAGCTGTAGCTGTGTATGACTAATGAAAATTAGGAAGCAAATTTTAGATAAAATCTGTCTTTTAGATAAAATCTTTCAAAACATGAGGTCATGGGGGAGTATCCATGAGGAAGGGGATCCCAGCTTGGTGGTACAGTTCAAGATCAGTGGGCTAGGTCACTCATTACTTCCACAGTTCCTGATACAGAGTTGCCTTTTAATAAATTCTTGTTACATGAACAGATGAACAAATGGTTGTATGGATGAGTCATGAATGGGTGCCTGGACAGAGGGCTGGATGGCTGGATACACTGTTATAAGTTCACCTAAAGTTTGAAAAGGTTTTGACTATGTGTAATTCACATGTTGGATGTGATCAAAAGATGTATTAAGTCATGGCTGGTTCAAGCTATCAGTACTAACCCTCCCCCTTTCTTCAAAGCCATGTGGCACTTTGGTGACACGGCTCATCCTCCTCTCAAGTCGCTATAGCCAGATTTTACCTTTATAAAAGCTCTGATGGCTTGGGTGCATACGCAAGTTGCCCCTGGCCCAACCCTCCCCAGAACGTCCCTGATTCCAGGTCACATAATACAAGGATTGAGGTTTTAGAGGAGGAGCATGTGATGCCAAGTAATTCTCTCTTCCAAATCCTATGCCAAGTAACAACAGGGAATGGAAATTGATTTGACAGCCCACCAGAGAGACAGAGAAAGAGAGAGAGATTGATTCTGGGGTTTTAAAATAAGAAACTTGATGGAATCCTGGGTGGCTCAGTAGGTTAAGCATCTGACTTTGGCTCGGGTCGTGACCTCAAGGTCTTGGGATTTGAGTCCCGCATCTGGCTCCTTGCTCAGCAGGGAGCCTGCTTCTCCCTCTGCCTGCCACTTCTGCCTGCTTATGCTCTGTCTCTCTCTCTCTCTGACAAATAAATAAATAAAATCTTTTAAAAAATAAAATAAAATGAGGGACTTAAGGAGGGAAAGGTTACACGAAGCGGGGAGTAGAGATGACAGGAAGCACATCTCCAGAAAGATGAGAAGTTGTAAAGCCATCTGATCTTTCCCATTTTCCTTTCACACAATAAATGATCTTCCCAAAACTGGATAAAAACTTTTCCTAAGGGGGCTCTTGTGATTTGTCCATCAGAAGCGTGGGTTGGAGGGTATTTATCATAGCAGGTCACTTATCTCTAGAAAGCTGGACATTTTTGAAACTATATATCCTTGCCAGGATGCACATGATCTCCAGAGAATGCAAATTTGGAGAAATAAAAAGAGATAATGACTCTGTTTGAAACTCACTCAGTATCACTATTGCTTGCAGCACAAGCCTCACTGCATCAAATCATTATGACTGCAGCTAATTGGATTGTTTTTCTGCTCGTTAAGGGCAAGGAATATGTTTCTTCAAGACCAATTCACCCCCAAATGAGATTTCTGAATATTTGAAAGCTGACGACCTGTGGCTGAAGCTAGTCCAAATGTCTTTGCCTCTAAAGAGAAACTTGGTGAACTGGAATTGAGAAAACCAGCTAAGTAGAAACTCTAGGAAAACCTCCAGAGAAGCCTCTCAGCATTCCTGAAAGTGAAATCACTCATATCCTTGATCTTCAACCCCCTTTTGGGACCCTCAGGACTAATGGAATGGATATTCCTTTCTAACTCACATGGTCATGGTTAAAGCTCTGTGGAAAACAGTAACCAGGACAATCAAAATAAGAGATGTTCACATTCCTAGGGATTGTGGCAACAGCCTCTTCCAGCCACCAGAGGGCTCTGGAAGGAGGAAAAACCTGTTTCCAAGCCGTCCCCATGCTAGGGCCTCATCTCTACGTACCAAACTCAAATGAAATCTGTGAATTAAAAGATTTTTTCTTCTACATTGTATTAAAAACAAATATGGCTCTTTTGTCTTAAAATTATCTACAGAGGCAGGCAGTGAAGCTGAAATGAACTCCAAACCTTCTCTGCCACGTGCTTAAAGGGTCCACAAACTAGAACCCACGGGTCAAACCTGGCCCACCATCTGTTTTGTCCATCAAGTTTCACTGAATCATAGCCCACTAATTTAGGTATTGCCTTTGTCTTCTTTTGCTCTACAAAAACATAACTAAGTGGTTGCAATAGAGACCATGTGGCCCAGAAAGCCTAGATAGACTGTGTGTGTGTGTGTGTATGTGTGTGTGTGTTTATCTATCCTGATCTATAAGAATCAATCAGTCTCAGTGAGTTTTAGTACTAACATATATTCGATGATGCAAACCATACATCCCCATATCTTCTAGTTTACAGGGTATTAGGAGGCCCAGCGATGCTTCTGTAAAATCTTTCTGAAAAATGCACTTTCACTACACAGCCATCAGAATGACCAAAACCAAGAACACTGAAAATACCAAAGGCTGGCGAGGATGTACAGGAACAAGAGGACCTCTCATTCATCACTGGCGGGAATGCAGCCGCGTCGGAAGACAGTTTGAGGATTTCTTTTGAAACTAAACATACTCTCACCCTACAATCCAGCAGACCAAAGAAGTTGAAAATTTATGTCTACACAAAAGGCCTGCACATGAATGTTTATAACAGCCTTATTCACTATTGCCAAAGCTTGGAAGCCTCCAAGATGTCCTTCAGTAGGCGAGTGGATAAACCACGGAACATACCAGTAAAGGAATATTATTTGGCAAGGAATGAGTGAGGGATGAAAACACACAGAGGGAATTTAAATACACATTGCTAATGAAAGAAGAGAATCTGAAAAGGCTGTATACTGTGGGAATCTAATGACATGATATTCTGGCAGAGGCGAAACTGTAGAGATAGTTAAAAGATCAGGGTTTGCCAGTGGTTGTGGGGGTGGAAGAGAGGAACAGGCAGAGCACAGAGAATTTTTAGGGCAGTGAAACCATTCTGCATGACGCTATAACAGTGGATACGTGTCATTATACTATAGTCCATAGAATGTACATCCAGAGTGAACGCTAAGGCAAACTGTGGTTTGTGTGTGATAATGAGCTGTCAGGGTTGGGTCAACAACTGCAACAAATGCACCACTCTAGTGGGGACATTGTTAACGGGAGAGGCTATGTAGGGAGAATAGGGGAAATCTCCGTACCTTCCACTCAATATTGCTGTGAATCTAAAAAATAAAGTTTTTTTTTAACAACAACAACAAAAAAGTTTAATTTAAAAAGCCTATTTGTTAATGAGATTGCAAAGACCCTTAAGATCTGTCAGCCTTCTCCTAATGGCCTTTCTTGCCATTAGGTAGAACCATGTGACCAGTTATGGACTATTTATGGCCACCATGGTTCAGTGGAAGTGACAGATATCACTTCCAAGCTGAAGCAAGGCCTTCCAGAACTCTCTTTTCCCTCTGGCTCAACAACTAGCAAATTCAAACCTGTGAATGTCTTGAGTGACAATGGTGAGCAGAGACTCCCAGCTGATATATGGTCGACATGTAACAGAACAAATAAGTCTTGCTTGTTCTAAACACTGAGATTTTAGGGTCATTTCCTCAGCAAAATCTAGTTTATCATGACTAATATAAGTGATGACCAATATGTATTCCTTTCTAAAGGAAATTTCTAAAGGAATTTCCTTTGCAAAACTGTCACTTCTCCCTACCCTACCCTCCTGTTCAGACGGTGCACTCAAGGAAACAAAGTTGGCCTAACTATAAATTCCAATCTTCATTCACAAATCTCTTTTAACATCTAAAAGAATCTAAGTTGATGGAAATTCTACACTTTTGGTCTTCTATTTTACAGCATCTCAAAAATCCAAGGAGTGTCTCTTTCCTCCCCCATGAAGAACTCTGGCTGTCTATCACGCCATCTTGCTTGCACCTTCAAGCATCACGTAGCCTCCCAGAGAGAAAGGTTCTTCTTCCTCCCAGTTACTTTTCTCCCAAGAATCGCAGCTTTTATCCCTTCCTCAGAAAGCACAAAGGAGAGCAATTCCAATCAAGTAAAAGGGCAGAAAATGGAAGTATGTTTATCTCACTGTAAATCACCAACACCATTCCTGCTCTAGTTTGTGTCTCACTTGCCATGTCTTGTTTTCTTTCCCCACTGGTTCAGAAACCAGGCAGGAAGCAGGAGGTTAAGTTCTGGGGCATCTCAAACCCCAACAAAGGCCAGCTGAATCCTCTCAGGAAGTTTCTGTGACAACAGTTCAATGATCACACATTATCCCTTTGTTGTGTAGAAGGGTCATGGGTGCTCTGATGACCTTGGAAAATAAGATGGTAACACCTTGGTACAGCCCCGTATGGCTCTCTTCCATCTATAACTCCTTCCTGACACTGTTGGTTTTGCAAAGCAATCCAACCAAAGGTCCAATTTCCCACATCAGAGAAGTCAATACTTTCACAACCTGTACAAACCCCCAGAGTAACCCAGTCTCTATGGCAGGTTTCCAACCAATTCTAGAAAGTCTCTCTCCCTCTGCACTGTCAGCTTGTTCTGCTCTTCTTATCTTCCCATCCAAACCAATCATCTCTCTCTGCTGCATTGATACAAAAGGAACTGCACAACTACTTGAGAATGAGCAAAAATTCATAGGAAAAATACCCTCTGCACCTCTCTGTGCAATGTCATATAATTTCTGGCTCTTCTGTCCTTCAACATACAACTCTGTCTTCTTCAGAGGAGCTTTCTAGATGTGACAAATGCACAGTGCTCCGGAACAGAAACTTTGGGATGTAGCCATAGCATTTACTTCCAAGATTTACTTCCATGATGGCCGATTGATGACCACCCCTGCTCCCCCAGTGTATGATGACTACTTTCAGGGTTATCAACAAAGGCAGGTGCTGGCATGAGGTTCAGTTTACAGCTTTGTGATTATAAAAAGCCATCTGGAATCTTCTTTGATTCACTCATTTACTCATGAAATTCAGTGGGTCACCCTCTTGATGTAAGGCTGCTCAAAACTCTCTTCTTTCTTTTCCAGGTCCATAGCATCTCTCGTCTAGAGAGCAGAACTAAATAACTGGTCCTCTTGCTCACAGTCTCCACCTTCTGGTG
Source organism: Mustela nigripes (assembly GCF_022355385.1). Taxonomy (NCBI): domain Eukaryota; kingdom Metazoa; phylum Chordata; class Mammalia; order Carnivora; family Mustelidae; genus Mustela; species Mustela nigripes. Next base: position 68,780,003 of record NC_081565.1, on the reverse strand, counting down.
CCATCGCCATGGTGATCACTGCGCAACACCAACACGACTGACCACCTGAGTGCCTGACAGCTGCTCAGCGGTGGGGCGAAGAGCGTGGGGTGCTGGTGTCAAGGAAGAGCAAGGTTTAAGTCCTGACTTTGCCACTAACAGGGCAAGTTCTTAATCTACTCCCCACTGTGCTTTCTTCACATTGGATGAGGAGCAACAACAGCACCTCCCCTGTAGAGTTTAGGAGGACTAAGTGGACAAACATAAGACTCTTAGCACAGTGTTTTGGCATCCACTAATGCTCACTAGACATTTACTAATATTGTATGCCCTGAGCATTCGAGGTGCTGCAAATTCTGGTCACAGCGCGCCTCTGGATTCCCAGTCCCCCCCTATCCATACATGCAATGCCTCTCCCCAGAGATTCTCATTCTGCAGCTGCCCAGACAGTGCTTGTCCACACACTCCTCAGCGAGAATACCGGAGCTTTATTTGTACTCCTCTCTACCATTCTCATCCCTAAGATGTAAAAAGAGTAGTCAGTGTCCTGTATTTTCGACAAAGCTTTCCATTAGGAGACAATACTCTCAAATTACCCATAGAGATGACACATTGCTTTCTGAAATCAGTACAATATTTTGATGTCTAATCATCTTCATCTGTTAGGAACAAAGGTCATCTTTTCAAAGCTGAAATATGCAGCCACTTTTAATGGCCACATGTTTCCTCTGCTCAGACTCACCAGAAGGGGGAGTGCCTGCATCAGGTAGGGAATTCCAGCACTCCCAGTCAAGCGGACAGTTCCTTGTTCCAGAATTCATGATACGGGGACACTTACATATATATATTTATATATACAATACAATATATTTTTACACACACACACACACACACACAATTATCAGAGGTTCATAAGATGGAGGCAGCTCATTCATACAGGTCTTCCTCCATACTTGTCATAACATAACCCATACTTATTATCACCAAGTTTACCAAACATACCAACCCATGCTTATTATTACCAAAAATTACCATGAATTTTTCCATGACTTGCACAGATCTAAATTCTAGTTACAGACTAGAGCACCTGAGTTACTTGACTCCAAGCTGTCAATGGTTCCTACCCATGCTCCCTTTCACACGTAACAGCCTATCTCCCAGTCACCGTGAAGATTAAATGAGTCACCACACACAAGGACTTAGAACTGCACCTGGTACACAGTGACTACTGTATGCATTCTGCTAGTTCTACTGTTACGACTCTGTAATCAGTCACAATCATCCTGGAGCACCAGCAAGTTTTCATCAGTGGCCACAGGAAAGGAAGAGGCAATGCAAAATTCAAACCAGAAATGATTACTTACTTACCCTAGATTTCACTTACAGAAACTCAGGGTGGTTAAAACCCATATGAAAATATATGGCTGTAATAACTGTGGGTGGTTCCCAGACAGCCATCCAGGGGACTCTTTGGTCAGTGCCCAGCAAGATCGCTCCGCTCCCTGAAACGGTCCACTCGTACATTACACTGGTATCTCACACATTACCAATACTCTCACTTCACAACACGATTTCCACATTCCCTGCGGTAAGAATACTTTCTCGCTCCCATCATTCTTCCAAATGTCTACCCCTATTACCTGAGTTCATTTTTGTGGATGTCCACTATTTTTCTTTCCAGCTTCTGTGACTGCTTGGGGAAAATCTCAAACTCACTGATATAATTCTCAGGATGCTCGTCGGGATCAAAATCGCCGAGCTCAGCTGTAACCAGTGAAGAGTAAGAGAAAGATTAAGAACAACAAGGCGAGGGTACTTGTGGAATGGTTCCTCCCACCCAAATGAAGAGCTGCCAGGAGCTCACCCAACAAAATGTGTTTGTATCCATGGGAAGACCAAGGCCTGAGTGACTAGAAGCCCATATTCTAACTCAGTTTAGCCATAGGATCTTGGGCACTTGCCAACCTCTTCGAGGTTTGTTTTCTTCATCTATATAATAAAGGAATTTAAAGAGTTGTTTTGCAATGGGGAACTACTGGCCTTTGGGGGGACTAAACAATTCTTTATTGTTTCAGATCTTCCAAGGCATGTCAGGGCACTTATCACCCTACCCCTCAGGTACCAAGTGTTAGTGGCACACCTAGTCATTGTGACCAACACAGATGGTCCCCAGTATTTCCAAACATTCCCCAGGATGCTAGTGGGAATCACCGGCTATCCCTCAAGGTTCCTTTCATAGCTAATTTTCTGAGTCTAGCAATTCTATGGCTGGAGCTTCCTGTTTGTACAAGTATGGTGCAACCAATTAAAAAAAAAAAATCACAACATGAAGGCGCCCAAAAAGACTGCACTTAAAAATAAGTGAAATGCTCTTCAGATTAAAGAGTGTAAATCTAAGCCTGGGCAAGTGCACCGGATGAAGGTTCTTGCTGGGTTGTAATACAGAGTCCCTGCAAAGGGTCTTTAAGGGCAAAAAGAAATGCTGGCATATCTCTAAGCTCCTAGAAGGTCTAGGAGAGGAAGGACCTAGAATGTGCATCAACCACAGCTGGGAACAGCAAAGGTGATGTTCTGGCCATGGGCAAAAGTACTAATTGCACAAGCCTGCTAAGGAAAATGGGCCAGAAGAGGCAAGTGTCTCAGGCAGAAATGACCCAGAAAAGAAGATTAAAAGAGGGTGGTAAAATTGTATTAGAAGAACTTGATCACCAACTCTGCAGTAGATAAAAATCAATATGCCTGAACACATCTGCAAAATCACATCCAACTCTGTAATTTGTATCCACTGTCCTTTCATTGCTGAATCATCTAATGACTACAAAAAGACAAAACTAGGAGGAAAGCAAAGCTCTTTAAAGCTTTGTAATAGAATTCAAATTACAGAGTTCTTAAAACTACCTAAAGTATGTATACCACATGAGGAAGAACTTTTAAAAATTTTAAAAGACCCAAAATAGGGGTTAAGCATCTGCCTTCAGCTCAGGTCATGATCCCAGGGTCCTGGGATCAAACCCCCATCGGCTCCCTGCTTCTCTCTCTCTTGCTTCCCCTGCTTGTGTCCCTCTCTCACTATGTCTCTCTCTGTCAAATAAATAAATAAAATCTTAAAATACCATCAACCATATGAGGGAAAGTAATCAAATCAAATTAAAATACTTTTATTCATTAAAGGTATCACAGTCGCCAAAATAACAGACTATAAATTAAAAGAATATATTTGCAAGTGACCAAGAGTTGGTATCTAGAATGAAGAAGAAATCCCTACCAATCCATAAGAAGATAGGGAGGAAGACCAATAGGAAGATGGTCAGAGGATACAAACAGCAAATACAGAGAGCTGCTCAAACTCATCAGTAGTCAGAACTATGGAAACCAAAACAAGACATCACTTTACACCAAGATTGGCAAAATGTTTAAGAAGTGGGATGATTCGGGATGCCTGGGTGGCTCAGTTGGTTGGACGACTGCCTTCGGCTCAGGTCATGATCCCGGAGTCCCGGGATCTAATCCCACATTGGGCTCCCAGCTGCATGGGGAGTCTGCTTCTCCCTCTGACCTTCTCCTTGCTCATGCTCTCTCTCACTGTCTCTCTCTCTCTCTCAAATAAATACATAAAATCTTTTAAAAAAAAAAAAAAGAAGTGGGATGATTCTATGTTTCGGTAGAGATATGAAGAAATGGAAATACGTGTACACTTCTTTAAGATTGATTGATTGATTTGACAGAGAGAGAGATCACAAGTAGGCAGGGAGGCAGGCTCCCTGCTGAGCAGAGAGTCCGATATGGGGCTTGATCCCAGGACCCTGAGATCATGACCTGAGCTAAAGGCAGAGGCTTAACCCCCTGAGCCACCCATGTGCCCCAATACATGTTCACCTCTAGAGGATCCTTGATGTACACAGCTTTTCCAAAGAGCAAGCTGGGCATATTTAGTCAAATATTATAAATGAGCAATCCCACTTTTGGGCATATATCTGGGAAAACTAAGTACAAGAAAGGATATGAAGGCAACTTGTGTGTTCATTGTTGGTAGGAGCAATAAATAAAATGTGAGCCATGTACCCTACCAGATACTCTGTAGCAATTAAAAGCAATCGCTGGAAACCCAAGAACCTGAATAGATGCCCAAAACAGTGTTTTGAGCATGAGATTAAAATGAGTTTTATAGCCCCATTTAATTTATAAAACTTAGAAGTGTATATACACAAATAATGTAATCATTGATAAGGATGTATGCAAAGTTGAAGATCTGTGTGAACCCCGTCATTGCCTTTAGTGAAGGAAATGGAGAATAATGAAAAGGAAAATCAACCAATCAATCAATCAACTGATGGACCAAAAGGCACCGGTGAAGAGAATAAGCCATCAACTGATGATCAACTCGAGTTTCAAAAAATACACACATAACACACCAATGCCCATACCCACACATACATATCACTCTGTGAGTGGGCTGGACCTGAAAATTTAGGAGACGGTATAACCGGATGCCTCCATCTTCCATAGAGAATGGACCACCAATACAAAACTGGGTCACTCTCGATGCAAATGTCAGCCTGCATGGTGGTTGGTAAGGGAAGGCTTTGTTTGGTGCTGGTGGTGGGGCAGGAGGAGGGGGGTCTCTTTCTATGAAAACTTGTGAAATAAAATGAACTTGTACTGCTAAATACTGCAAATGAATAGCTTGGAAAATGACAGAAAACGAAGAGAAGAAATGCCATGGAACCCTGCACTCAGTGGCTAACAAGGTAAATGTCAGTGCCTCCTGCACCATGTGCCCTGCTTTTTTGTCCCTTAAAGTTGGTCTTTAACTGACTTCACCTGAAGCAAAAGACAGGTCATAAATGATTCAGGACTTGTAACTATTCAGACTATCAGGAGGAGTTGGGTAAGCGAGGGTAGAGTTGTAACAAATACGCAGCAGACGGCGTGTAATCTGAAACAGGCCCTAGAGTGTTTCTAAGGGAGTTTAACTGTCAGAAAAATCAGAAGAGTTGAAGCAGAAGGATGATGCTATGGGGTGATGGTAGGTACAAAGGGCAAGCTTGCCGATGCGTTTACCCTGGTTCGGAGATGACTCGTTCCAGAAGAACACAAGAGAAGGGATGCTCCAGGGTCAGCTCCTCCAGGAGCCTTCCCTGACCACCCTCGCTGAGTCAGAAACCCTCCTGAGGTCACAGCAGGGACCTACGGGTCGCTCTGTTGAGCCACTCACACATCCTCACACTGCTTGTTTACTTGGGTCCCTCCCCTGTTCTCCCTCCCAACCAGGGACTTCCTAATGCAGTGCCTGTCCCCTAGCAGCTGCTCCATACATGTTCAGAAAACATGAACAAATAAATGGAGAAGGGAGGGAACCAGCCACTATTTCCCAGCGCACAGTGGTGCAATGTCGGGAAACGCCTGGGTTCACTCGACGTCATTACTGGAGAACTTCCCACGTGCCAGACACAGGCATACTATGGTGAAACCCCACCACCATAAGTTCTACTTCCGTAGAATTCAGATTCTACATCAAGAGAATGCCTAAGAAGTCCCCAAACAACTCAAAGACATAATTTCAGACAGAATCGCTTAAAAGATGACAAAACAGAGGTAGGAGACAGAATGGGGTGCAGGAGAGAGGCTACTTTAGTAAGCCCAGGAAGACTTCTCAGAGGAAGGGATATCTGAACTGAGTTCAAATTCAGTTCTGAATATCTGGTACACACCAGGCAGAGGAGGTAAAAATGACAATCCCACTATGTTACGGTTCTATAGAAGGAATGGGAAAGATGCTATTTTCACCAAGAAAAGAAGTATATAGATCCCTCGGGTTTGGGGTATGTGTGCTGCAATTTGTATTATGGAAAAAACGCATTGCACGTACTAAATACGCTTGCTGTATTCAGTATCTACAAGTAGCAACAGACTGTGTCTTCTCTGTAGAGAATATTCTGAAGTTTCACACACACTCTTACAGAGGGCGCTAGTGAGTCCGAAGCTACTGAAAAGCCACAAGGCCTCCTGCTTTCTAGTCTTTTGCTCCACATTCCCTCTCTCTCTCTCCCAGTAAGCATAAACAGGTCCAACAAAGCAGATCTTTATCTGCATTTGTAATGATCTTTAGAGTTGCTGAAAGATCATCCCAAACACCAGAGAACATCATGAATCCAGCGTTTATTGGATTTGCTATAAACGGCCCGCGGACACTGTTGTATCTGAGAGCTGAAGGGTCCTTTCAAGGTCTGCCGGTCTGTTTCCAGCTGTGTGTGTGCTCTGGGACAATGGCGCCATGGGCCCTGACTGTCCAGCGGGGAGACCTGGTGGCTTTATTGCAAACATAAAACAGGATGGCGAGTTTCCTGTTACAAAGCCCTACTGAGCTTGTCCTTGGAGACTTGACCGTGATTCACTAATGCCTAAATGTGCTCTGAAATGCTCATGTGCTGGTCTGGTGCTTGGATTAGTATTGATCTGCTTTACCCTTACGGAGGACAGTGCACCCTAACCAGGAATTCGCAGCCCTGCAGGGAAAGGCAGACTGGGTTTTAACATCCTTTCCTTAGCTCTGCTGTTAAGAGAGGTGGGTTTTTTGGGAGGCACATACGCCACCGCGGGGCAGATGGAAGGACCATTTCTCATCACTGTATCACTGTAGTTCTGACTTTAAACTTGAATATCTCCAAGGGTTTTGACACCTCTGCCGACATCCGCTGGGCAGCACTGGATCGATCCCGGGGGAGGAGGAGAGCCACACAGACACTCTCTTCAGAATTTTCAGGAAGCACACACACCCAGAAACAGGGCCCCATGAACTATTTCACGGCATGGGGCACCCCACGGGGTGAGTGATGGGCGACAGTGAAACCCCAGGGGAACCACGGGTGTCTCTCTTCAGCTACGAACGAAGCTCGGAATTGTGAAGGCAGACAATGGTCATGACCTGCTTATGACCCTTTGCAAGCTCCTACATTATTCCAGACCCTTCATAAAGAGGACACGCTCACTTGATAACTGTCCTCCCTCTCCCTTCCTTCTGCCTCCCTCCACCTCCCTACCTCTCCTCTCCCTCTCCCTTCCTCTCTTCATCTCTCCCTTCTCCCCCGCTTCTCTCATAAGCACGTCATTGGCAGTCACACCACAGAAGGCTGGATCACCTGGGTCCCTCCAAATAGGACTTGCTGCCAGCTGCCTCCCAGCCGGCCCAGGGGAACAGAACACCCGAGTCATTCGGGTCCTGGACCCACCCCCATGGCCCTGCACCACCTCCAGCCCAGGAGGCCACCTTTCAGGTGTTTTTTTTTTTTTTTTCTTACAGGTAGAAATATCCAGAAACCAACACCTGGGTCATATGTGTTCACGGTTTCCCAACGCCCCACCCCCTGGGGCTGGTTCAACCCTGAAAATAAGTCTCGTGGAATCTTCACAGAGCAGTGAACGAGGCATGCCATCCCATTTAATATACACTTAAAGAGCGAAGACAGTTTGTCTGTGCTGAGATGGCCAGGGGCTGGGAAGTGAGACTTGACCTGGGTATGACAGACTGTGAGTCCGGCCCTCTTCTCGTCACGCTCCATGGCTAGAAAAACTGAGGAGTTCGATACACTGCACGTGGACACATCTCTACACACAGGAATATATTATATGTAATATATATTGTTGTATATATTTGTCTATATTTATTTACATGTATAATTTTATAATTTATGTGTGAGTATTTTTAATTATTTTTAAGTGTTTTTAAAGAGTAAATATTTTATATATATACATATATATGTGTGTATATATATATAAATGCATTTATATATGTAAACACTTGGACAGTTCATTTCAAACTGTTTGACACCTACCTCCCTGGACAGACATTCCCCCTCACTATACCCAACAGATGCCATGCCTGGCAGTCAGAGCTCGGAGCGCAGAACACCCCACAGCCCCTCAGAGGGGTGGGCAGCTGCAGCCACACTTACCTTGAACGATACAGGCACCCAGGTAGGCAGCATCTGAAAAGGAGCAGAGCAGTCGACCATGGAAAATATCTCTTTTAATCTGCAGGTACAAAAGATACCTGTAACACAAAATGAGCGAGAGTCAGCGGAAGTCTTGGCTGAAGCCTGGAAGAAGTGGGAGGATCGTTCATGCTCCATCCACCTGCTCTACTTAGCTCCCGGGAGCAGCCGAGCCACACCCAGCCCCTCGGAGGGCGAGCAGATGAAAACGAGGGACCCTCGGGATTCAGGAAATCTGATGGGACCGTGACCGTGGCAGCTTCTATAGCTGGGCAGTGGGCCCTCCTTAAAGAGACATGAGGAAGAGGAAAGCCACAGGGCCCAGCGGCCACAGTTCCTGGAAGGAACCCCCACATGGTGACCCCCGCCGCCCCCCCAACAGGTACAGGTGCCCACACTCTGTGTGAAATGAAGAGTACGAGAAGGGACTCGTTCGGTATCTGGAGAGGAGTCTCAGCAGCAGACGGACTCACATTCATCAGTCTCAAAAGGACTTGGTTATGAGCCCAGAAAGCCAATTTATTCACAACTAGAGCTGTCCTCTGGTTTGTGCGCTGTCCCCCTCTCCAGGGATAGCACACTCAGATGCCCGCGGCGGCCAGGCAAACCTGATTATGATATAAACGGGCCGGTCAAAGGGGGTCCCCAACTCTGGACGCTGGGTCATCTAAAGCACACTGGACACAGCAAAGTATTAGGGGCCCACTGCCATTTCCATCTGATGACTCTCTCTATCTCATTCCTGCTTTATGCTGTATACTGGACTCTGGGGACACTGCAGAGGCTCAACTGACAGACACCCCCTTGCCTGACTTGGTGTGGAATTGCTTGCAGGGCACAAAGGCAGTCCTTCAGAAATCTCTCGCCCAGAGTCTGGTACACAATTTGCCAGAGAAACAGCATGATACTTGGTAGGTAAGGACCCTAAGAGTTCCGTACATGAGAGCCTCGCACACCTGTGTGAGCCCACGAATGACGCAGAGGTCCTGCGAGAACATGGAGTGTGATTCAGTAGATCAGGGTGGGGCATCAGAGTCCATATTTCTAATAAGTATTTCTAATGCTGAGGCTGTGCTGCTGATCCGTGGTCCACATGTTGAGTACCAAAGTTCCAAACCAATGGTTCTCAGCACTGACTGCAAACTAGAACCACCCAGGGAGCTTTAAAAAAAAAAAAAAAAAAAAAAAATACCAAGCTGTGGACACTGCCTCCAGATCCAATTAAATTGGAAAAAAAATGCACAAATTTTCATAACAGCACTATTCATAATACTAAAAAAAGTGGAAAAATCCAAATGCCCATCAACTGATGAACAGATAAAAGAAAGTGGAACAGGCACACACTGGAATATTATTCAGCCACAAAGAAGGATGAAGTACGGATCCACGCACAGCAGGAACGAGCCTTGAAAACAGTGCACTAAGTGGAAAGAAGCCAGACATAAAAGGCCACATACTATATGGTTCTATTCGCACGAGATGTCCAAAATGGAGAAATCTAGAGAGACACAGAGTAGGTTAGTGGCTGTCAGGGGAGAGAGAAGGAGGGGAAACAAGGAATGACTGGATGAGTACTGGCTGATAAAAATGTTCTCGGATTAGATTGTGGCAATGATGGCACAACTTTGTGAACACACGAAACCCACTGAGGTGTACACAGCAGGATTTGCCAAAAGAAGCTGGTACTTTTGACAATAAACTTTCTGGGAGTAGTGCTCAAATTTTGACATGATCTAAAATTACCTGAAAGCCTCGTGAAAGTTCGGATTGCTGAGCCCTGTCCCAGGTCTAGAATAGGGGCCAGGTTCCCAGGTGCTGTTCCTGCTGGTCTGGAGACCTGACTTTGAGGCCCAGAGCCTTTCAGGCCACAGCCATTCAGATAACCAAGGTCACACAAATAGGATCAAATCTTCCCCTTTTTAAAGGCTACACACTTCCAGGCCGAATGCCACAAAGTTTCTTGTTTACTTGTTCAATGTTACCCAATGAACATGAAGCATTCCTTTCCATTTTTGATGAGTTGAGTAGTGAAAAATAGTTTCAAATAGCTATGTACTGATGAATGAGAGGTTTGGATTCTGATCTCAGAATTCTGAAATTAAGTTTGACAGAAGCTTCCCGAGGCAAGAAAATCTGCTTTCATAACACCAGAGCTTGGGTCCTTGGGATCAGCAATCTCTAGAGATAATCATGGATTACTGTGCATTTGACAAAATCCACTGAGCCTTGGAAATAGCATCAGGCTCAGATATTTTTTAATATAATAGCCACCAAAAATAATAATAATGCATCTCCTTTTAGCATCATTCCTGTATGAAAAGATTAAGCAACAAAAGCACAAGAGGATCTGGGACATACATTCTTGGGCCACTATTAACAATACTGATTCTCTGGGTGCTTGGGTGACTCAGTCATTAAGCATCTGCCTTCAGCTCAGGTCATGATCCCAGGGTCCTGAGCTCAAGCCCTGCATGGCTTCCTGCTCGGCAGGAAGCCTGCTTCTCCCTCTCCCACTCCCCCTGCTTGTATTCTCTTCCTCACTGTCTCTTTCTCTAGCAAATAAATAAAATCTTTAAAAAAAAAAATACTGCTTCTCTATCCAACACGAACTTAAAGATAGTTCTCTCTACCAAAAAAAAAAAAAAAAAAAAAAAAAAAAAAAATTAAAAAAAGAAGAAGTAAAACCAAAATATTTTGATTACATTCAATTGTATGCAGCATTTACAAAAGCCCTAGAGATCTAAAGGATTATAAGAGGACTGTGTAAATGGAGAGATAAATGAAGGACAAATCCCCCTCTTTAATGAGTATTTGTTGTTTTACTGTTTCCTACCTGCCTTTAATCTCCAAAGTTTCTTTACCTCTAAGCATGGTCGTGAACGTAATCTTAAATTCTCATGTAGCAAATTCTCCTTAAACTTTAATTTTACAACAAAATAACAAGTTATCAAAAGAAAAATGAAGTTGTTTTAGAATGCAACTTTTTTTTAAGATATAAATTCAATTAGTCAGCATATAGTACATCGTTAGTTTTTGATGTAGTGTTCAGTGATTTATTAGTTGTGTATAACACCCAGTGCTCATCACATCAGGTGCCTGCCTTAATATGCATCACTCGGTGACCCCCGTGCCCCCACCCACTTCCTTTTCCCCAATTCTCAGTTTATTTCCCAGAGTCAAGAGTCTCTCGTGGTTTGTCTCACCCTCGCTGATTTCAAGTTAGGGTTTAAACCAGAAGTACCGGAGGCAGGCCACTCTTTCTAGATTGGTTTTGAATTCTAAGGATTGGATGGACTAAGAAAAGTCCATTTCTATCTGTGCAAGGACAGAAGATTCACATACTTTCCTGTGGAGACATAAAAATGTTCACAACCTTCCACTCTTCCTACCTCAGCTAGTCAGTCAAATGCAGGGAAATGTTAGCAAATTCAATTGAGAAGAACTGGACCGGAGTTATTAACTAACACTTCGTATTCTTCTACTTCCAAATGGGACTTTTCTCAACAACAAAAGAGCCATACTTAACTTGTATCCTGACACATATCCAATTTTTATCCTCCAGACAACATTATAAAGAGAACATATGACAAAAGTGAGCCATTTTGACATCTGACTAAATAATGCCCAGAAGTAGTATTTGATTTAATCTTTCTAATTACATTATCGGCACCCAGAGGGCAAGACAAACATCTTTTGTTGTTGTTGTTGTTGTTGTTGTTGTATTTCATGCAGCCCCTGCCAAATATCACATGATCCGACTTACACGAAATCTCCAGAATCAGCAAAATAAATGAGCGGATGAGTGGCTGCCAGGGGCTTGGGGAGAGAAGAGTGAGTAGCAACTGCCGATGGATGAGTGCGGTGGTCCTCTTCAGTGATGAGGAAATGTTTCGGAATGAGATACTGGTGATGGTCACCCAACAATGTGAATGTTCTTAATAACACTGAATTGTATACTTGGAAGTGGTGAAATTAGGTTCCGTGAATTCTACCTTAATATCTTTAAAACGCAGGTCAAGTTGCAAAATGCCCACCACCACTTATGATGTCCATTATTTATGTGTGCCTCGTGTCCACCTGCCCCCATCCCCAAGCACAAAGCTCACTAATGGCTGTGTGCAAATTAACAATAAAGAAGGGCACCAGCTGCTCCCTCACAAGGTCACCTCGGTGCCACAGGGGTCAAGCTTTACTGGGGACTCATGAATAAGGAGAAAGTGAAATATCCAATAAGCTAAAATGCATCCCCTTGCATCTCTGATGCATTTGGACCTACGATGATTATTTTGAGAGCTGATCGTGCACAGTGACTTTTGTCACCTAATCAGAGTCTCGTCAAGAACTAAGCACTATTGACTTCCTGGGACCCTTCTCAGCTGCACTAGTTGGGACTGTTCTCAAAAGCAAAACCCCAGGACAAGGACTGAATATGGCCCCAGCCCAGGAAGGTCAGAAGGGAGAAGAGCGGAGAACTGGAAAATTCCCAGTCGGCCTGAGAAGAGTTTACAAGTGGAGAGAAAACAGCCCCACGGTTAGCCATTCTGCAAGAGGAATGCGGGGTGACAAATAGCTCATCCTATCCAGTGATCATTTCCCTTCCAGAACAGCTCAGATCCAAAAGATCGTCCCTAGGGGCTGCACTAGCTATGAATTCACCCGGATCATAAAGACAGTCGTCTTCCGTTTATTTTTAGCACTCCACTGTCAGATGTTTTCAGAGAATACCTCCTCCTTATAACCACCGCTTTTTTTGTGTGCAGTTAATTACACTCCCAATGACAACTGTTTGAAAAATCCCAAGACAATTAAATGCAAGAGAAACATTCCAAGCCAAAATACCAAACTGGGTGTCGGCTTCGTGGAGACAGTGCTGCTCTAGACAGGCGGCGCGTCTAGCCTGGGAGGACTCTGGCTGGTTAAAGGTGCGGGTTAAACATACAAACAAATGGAAAATACCTTGTGAGCTCTTCTTTAATCTTCAAGGGTTCGTGTGGGTAGAATTTCACTCTAAAGCACATGGTGTATGGTGGATGAGCTGAAACATCATAAAAAAAAAAAAAAAAAGGCATGAGAAAAGCAGCAAAAGACCAAGGACTCCAACACACAGGAAAGTCAGCCGTGAAGTTACAGCCTAGCCTTGGGGGGCTGGGGGCAGGGGAGAAAGGGATTTTTCTGGCGGAAGCAGATCTTATTATGCCCAAGGAAACAAAGCCACAGTGACAACTAAAGAAAATGCTTGACAGGACGCCCAAAGCCAATGCAGGACACGGGCAACCTAGTCAGTTAGCACAACTTTCCACGTCACATTCTCGCCAGGCCATAGCTTCAAACAGCATTTTTTTCCTCCTGATTCTTCCCACCAGTTTGTGACAGATAAATTGCCCACTCTGGTCTGGGCCCTAGTGAGATATTTTTCAGACTGTGAGGTGGAAAAATGTCACTGCACATGACTAGTTTTCCCAAAACAATGGTGCTTTTGAACTGAAATCGCAATTTTAAAAATGGAGTCAGCCATGCACAGATCTTACTTTGTATATATTTTTAGTATTATTTGAGTATTATCTATGAGGCAGTCACTATGAAAACAAACACTTCTATAACACACTGATTTGTATGAATCAAGATGGCACTGCGCAGAATGAAGTCCCAATTGAGGTTCATGATTCTAGAATGTTCTAAGTGCATTAAATATCTGGTACTGAAGGACCACCTAAGTGGCTTCTATAGGACTTCTGATACCCTTAATTATAGAAAGTGTTGGCTTACAATGTTGATCTAATAAATGCACACAAGTGTGATCTAATAAATGCATACAAGTGTAGTAAGATGCTTTCAAATTTCAATTAGCATATAAAATGAACACTTTAAGGTGAAAGAAATACAATAGTTAACATTATTATTTCTATGGCTCTTAGACACTTGCTCATGTTTTGCCTTTGTTTCAGTACAGCTACTTGGGATCAACTCCAAGTCTATGTCCAAATGCCTAAATGAAACAGCACCCTATACTTGCCCAAATCCTCTTTCACAGCAAGGAGGGGTTAAATCCCCAGCCATCTCTATAATGCCTGGGGCTATTCTGTACGTAGACAAATTCTTTATGTGGAAAGAACTATCAGCATTAAATATGAATGCATAATGAGTATAATTTAATATGGAAAACAGTTCTCGAAAATAATTTGAAAGAAATCATCCAAATCACAGGAAAACACAAGCATCTTTCTGGCCATCTCAGCAGAGAAAAACCGATTATACACATACACCCACACACACAGATGTCAGAACTCTTTCCATTCAATGCCCTACTTCTCTACCAGGAACTAGGAAATTTTTTAACTGAGTTGGATGCTCCTAACCCACCCCTGTGTTCCCTAGATTTAGGGAAACATTTTTCTGGAGCACTAGAAGAAAATAAACACCATCTATACAGCAAAAAAAAAAAAAAAAAAATAGCAGTGATTCTCAAGTCATTCATCTTTCATGACATCTAGAATTTCAGTTTTGACTCAAAATATTTACTCTTTATACATTTTCTAGATTTCTTGTAATTTGTTTAGGTCATCACCTTTAAAGGATTAAACCTAATGTTTTTTATTACAAAATCTCTGGATTGTCCTTAGTAGAAAGATTAAGACTATTTTTATAAGAGAAGAATAGAGCAAAAAAATGGAAAAAAATAAGAAAATTTTTTCTTCTTCTACTAGTCTTCAAAATTAATACATGTTTAAGCACAATCAATGACGATGATTGATCGATCATAGTAGACAGATGGAAAGAGTGGATGGACAGACAGATGGATAGATGGATGGACATATAACAAGTGGATAGACGGAGACACAGATGGGTAGGCAGACAGATGAATGGAAAAACCACCCTCTTTTACTTTTCTTCACTTTGTCTCTATTCCTGTCCCTCCATCCCTTGGGTCCCCACCAAGCTTACCCCAAACTCTCCCACCACCATCAACAACTTCATCAATATTCTTCGACCCTTTTTGCCAAACTCACACAAATCCTTGCCAATATGATTACATATGTGAGGGATTTTTTTTTTTTTTACAACTGATTCTCACAAAATGAGATCACACTACATATGTTTCTCTTGCTTTTCTCACTTAACTCTCTATTCTGCTCATCCCTCAGGGACAATAGTCATAGATCTAACTTGTTGTCGCTACTAACTGCATTATAATTTATATTATGGATACAGCAGAATGTATTCTGCTCTTCTCTTAATTATCATTCAGATTGTTTCCACATTTCTGCAATACAATTTGATTTATGTGATTTTTATGTGATTTTTGTGCTTTTTATTTCTATAATACAAACTTCCAATATTTGAGTTTTGGGGTCAATGGGTATGGGCAAATGTTGTAAAGGGAGCTGAAAAATAATGGAGGGCGTGGGGTTCCCATGAGCGGGGCCGCCATTGCACAGGGAACAGGGCCATGGAGAAGCTCAGCAGGAGAGGGAGGAGAGGTCCTGAGCAGCCAGGACAATGAGAAGCAGGGCTGACTGCACGGGTCCTAGCTGCCGCCTCCCTCTGTTTCAACACCAGGCTGAAGTGGTTCATCATCTGCTTTGTGTGTGGCATTTCCTTCCTTATCCTTGGGACCGGATTGCTGTGGCTTCCTGGTGGCATGAAGCTTTTTGCACCGTTGTATACACTTGGAAATCTTGCTGCGCTAGCCAGTACTTGCTGCATTAGCCAGTAAGGGACCCATGAAGCAACTGAAGAAAATGTTTGAAGCAACAAGATCGCCTGCAACAATGATGATACTTTTGCATTTCATATTTACCTTGTGCGCTGCTGTTTGATGGCACGAGAAGGGCCTGGCCTTATTATTCTGCATATTGCAGTTCTTGTCCATGACCTGGTACAGCCTGTCATACATCCCATATGCAAGGATGCAGTAATTAAATACTATCTTCTCTCTTAAATTGAAATTTAGAAACTCTTTGAAAAGAGCACTGGAAAGGCGACTTTCTGTTTTTGGTAAAGTATGCTTTTCCAGATGTAATCATCATTCCCCAAACTGACACGACAGGTTAAGACCATTTTGTGCACTGATGGGAACTACATGCTTGATTAAACTGCTAAGTAATAAAACAAGATAAAAACCAAAGAGAGCTGAAATATAAAAGCCCACTGAAGGCAACCTGGGGAAAGAAGGATCATAGAAGATGGTCCCAAATAACAGGTGTCATTTGCTTGTCCTCTTGGTCAGCATATCTGCTTACTGTGCCCTAGGCTGGCTACGAGAGGTGTCTGAGCTCCTTGGCTACACGTCAGGACTCCCATTCTGCCTAAAGAATCGGGCGCTGAGACAGACAGCTCCCCGGGGCAGCCATCTTGAAAAATGCCTTGGAAAATCCCACCTTCTAACCACACACATCCTTGTTCTAAACCCAGAGTTTCCAGAATGGTCTCATGCTTCTCCCATATGCAAAGCCCTTCCATCACTTGAAGGAAGCTCTTAAACAGCACTTACAGTCCTTCTGAGTCTTCTCTATGATAATAAATGTCCTCCATCCTATCAACTGCTCCTCACATGAAACAGTTTTGAGTACCCTCATTCTGGATATATTCTGGTCTCTGTCTCAAGTCCAAGGCCCCAGGGGTTGCCACATCCACTCAGGTGAGGGAATCATCACCAGCCTCAGTTTGGACATAATTGTTGCTCTCCCTCAAGAACTTCATCTCAGTGTGATTTACTCTGAGTTTATTATAAACCAATGCTCTTAACCCTTTTCATATATGCAGTTGCTAAGTTACATAGAAAGTTGCACCTGACGTCTCTTTCCGTTTTTCTAGGGTGTGATCATGGGAGAAATTAATACACAGTATTTGGAGTAGACTCATCACTAGACCCATTATCAGAGAAGAGAGGAGAGGAGGAAGCAGAAAACGAACTTAGAAAGAGGCCACTTCAAGTCTGAAATCTTCTATCCATTTTCTTTTACCATCATATATACTCCTACTGTGTCTTTCTCTCATATTGACCCCATGTCACTAATATAAGAAGAATTAAAAGGAGCATATGATTTTATGCCCAAGCCTGAAGAGGCTAATGTAGCAGTAGGCTCCTTCTCGAGAAACACTCTTAAGATTCTGGATGCAAAATTATATTACAAAGCAAATAGTAAAGCTAAGGAATGCTTCTCGACAGGGTTGGAACAGTCTGAAAAGATAAATAATTTCCCCTCAAAAATGTTGATCTAGTTACGAATGGCAAGTTGTAGGAGGATATGGAGCATAGATCTCATTCAACATTTTATCCCCAGAGCTAATTATTGATAGACTCCGACTAGCTGAATGAATGATTAACCCCAAGCTTTGCGGCAGATGTCAAAGAGAAAGGCCATGCCCGGCCATCGCATTCATCCCATCCAAACACCGGCCTAGAAGGTCCATAGTCTGAGTGATTACGGCAACTCCTAGGATTTAGATTTTGAAAACCCCTGGTCCTATATCTTCAATTTCTGCCCTTCAACATCTGGAACAAACTCAGGGACATTGGAATCTGTTAGAATTGCTATTTCTAGAGGGACTATTAATTAATTCAACAAATACTTATTGAGTACCTAGGAGATATTAGCTGTAAGTTTAGATGTACTAATAAAAGTAGCTATAAAAGATAAAAATGATGTCTTCATGGGAGACATACTCTAGTGGAATAAATAGGTATAAAATCAAAGTTAATAAATGAAATATACAGGACATTAGAAGGCCATAAATACTACAGTCAAGAATAAAGCAGAAAAGACTTTAGGGGTGAAAAAAAAAACCACCTCTTTTTCCTTTTCTCCTCCCCACTATAACCAAATTCATGACAGTGAGGTACAGTTCACTTTACTGCCTTCTAGAAAACCAAATGAGGGAAAAATAGAATTGAAAATGTTAAGTCATTAAACAAGAAGATAGGGAAAAAGTCACCCCCAAATGTGTTGGCACTGGTATGGGGTCAAAAGTCCAGCTTTGGAGCACTGGCCTGTGCCCATACCAACTGCATAACCGCTAAAAAAGCGAAACAGGTAACCAAAGGGTTAATGGGACTCTTACGTGCTATTGTACCTTTTTACCCAAATCTCCTTATTCTTGGAACACAGTCTGCAACCATGTTTCTACAGATGACATTCCTAGATACCATAATAACAAAACGTTCATTTAGTTGTTTTGCAGAGACTCAAGGTTTCACTAAGAGACTGGCCAGAACGGCTCAGGACCACTGGCCTTCTCTCTGAGCACGTGCCTGAGTCCAATGGATGAAGTTTTGAGACACAGAACAGCCTAAAACTTGACCCTCGGCTCATACTAAGGATGCCACTGACAATGTAGGCAGAAGGGCCACACAGGTGCAGAAAACAAGTACAACCCTCTCCCACATACTATCTGATTCTGAAGTCATACAGCTCCTCTCCCCGATCCCCAGATCCTTTTTTCTTTGCCCTTAAGGATCCCAGAGTCTCTGGCTTTGGGGAGGCAAGTTGCAGTTTGCCCTACGGTCTCCTTGCTTCGCTGCTGCTTGAATCAGGCCCTCCTTGCGGCACATTCAACGTCTTCGTGATTGGCTTTGCTGTGCACTGGGCAAGCGAACTTGGATTTAGCTACAAAAAGAGCCTTCCCAGGGTCAGCCTGGCTTGGACAGGTGGGAAATCCCCTTGTGGAGATGAGCCCATCCCCTTTTCCAAGAGACAAGGACTACCACTCCAATGTCAAGTCTTCTTGTTCTTAAACTACTCAAGGAGTTTACTCTGATCTGGTCTGGTCTGTGCCAACCATTTGGTGCACACTCAGTAGCTGGAAACATGATGGAGGAGATACCTTGGAACAGGATGCACCAGGCTTAGAGCCCACGCCCTGCACTGGGACCCTACACCACAATGTCATCGGGAATAGTCACTGTCCTTACTAGACTGGGCAGCATGGCCACCCCATGGTGGAAGACACTGCAGCCCATTTCTACTGTGTTGTTAAGGCTTCAGCATCAATGACAGGGACACATGGTGGGGGGGGGTGGCAACCTCAAACCCCCAGGGGATGAGTCCCCAGATTTGGAAGGGGACTTCCAACAGTGACCTTGAACAGGCCACCTAAATTCTGCTTCCTGCTCTGGAAGAAAGGCCAGCACCAGGGGCCCGCATCTACCTTCCACCGGTGTTTGCACAGGCTCTTGGCAGGTACACATGGCCTGAGTCCGAACTTGCGTTTCACTGGGATGTTTATCCTACTCATGCTGGAATAAGAGAAGGAGATGGAGGAGACTGAATTGAACTCAGCTGAGAAGCATTTACTCAGCCACGTTAAGTGCTAAGAACAAGAATACCACTGAGGAGCAGGGGAGGGCAAAAAGAACAAAAGTCCACTTTAAAAAGGCCTAGAGCATGTAACTGTGCTGAGAACAGCAGGGCACCTCTCTTGCAGACGTCCATTACCTGCCACATGAGGGCTGGGGAGGCCAAGCCTCTCCACAGGGCAGCTCAGTGGCCCCCTTTTTGCATCAGCAGATCCTGGGGTATCTCATCATTTCCATAGCTGGTTAACACTGAGAACACAGGGGGAGGAATCGTCATTTACAAAGCAGAGACAGATTTTCTCATCTCCACTTTGAGATCTTGCCCAGAAATGGGGCTGGGGACATACAATGATCTGCTGAGCAGGGTCCTGGGTGAAAACAAAGAACACAACTTTCTATTTTTTACCAATGATCATCATCCTCAAATATTCGGAAAATAAAAAACAAAAACAAACAGAGTGGGGCTTTTTATGGGTGGGGGAGGGTTTGAGAGAGAAACATCATTTAGCAGCCTTTCAAAAAAGGCAGTCTCCCTCTAATCATTGTATATAGAGCTACAGGAAAACAAAAAACATAACTTCAGGGATATACATATAAACACATAGATCTTTATCATATACACTCAGGCTGACAGCTACAAAAAAAATCTCCCCAACGTTTTATATTTTATTTTTATTTTTTTAAGATTTTAGGGCACCTGGGTGGCTCAGTTGATTAACCATCTGCCTTTGGCTCAGGTCATAACCATGATCCCAGGGTCCTAGGATCAATCCCCGAATCAGGTTTCCTGATCAGTGGGAAGCTTCTCCCTCTCCCTCTGTTGCTCCCCCAACTTGTGCTCTGTAAATAAATAAACAAAATCTTAAAAAAAAAAAAAAGATTCTGTTTATTTGGCAGAAAGAGAGAACATGCACGTGAGCAGGGTTGGAGGGGCAGAGGGATTATCTGAAGCTGTGAGAGCAGAGCCCAACTCGGGGCCACGAGGCCTGATCCCCAACCAGAGGTCATGACCTGAGCCTTAACCAAGACAGAGGTTTAACCAACTCAGCCCCACAGGCGCCCCTCCTAAATGCCTTTAAACTGCGGTTGAAGCTTAGAGCTGGTGCCTCAAACAGACGTTAGGGCAACGTTTATACCTGGGCTACGGCTGTCCTGTGCCTTCCTCCTCTAGGAGTCCACTGGGGAGAAAACGATCCATTGTCAGATTTTAAGACTCTGGAGAAACACGGCAAAGCGTCTGTTGGTGCCAGCAGGGCCTCTAGCACCCTGCAAATCTGAGCCTTGTTTTCCAAAGAGCCCCAAGCAGTCATCAGGGTTCCTGGCCTCTTCAGCACGACTGATACCTTGTTTTATTCCTAACCAAATGAAGAGTGTCCCTCCCGTGTCTCGGGGAGAGGGCGGGGGCTTCACGGTGAGACCCGAGGGACACACCCCACTTCGTTGTGCAGGCGGCATATGCCGTGACATTCAGGTTTTCCATCCGTGCGGCTTCTTCCGAGGCGAAACCGCTCGGGAGCACAAACTCTCCGCACATGCGCAGAATGACACTTGAGTACCAAAAGGGCAGCGCATTACTCACTCATTCAACAAACTATAACTCTCGGGATAGGTTTTAACGAGCCAGCCGGAGAACTGCTCTCTTAAGGACTGCTCTCTTTTGGTTGGAAATGATCATGATCATTCAACAACAACTGTTACTATCATCATCATCAAGAGTGATAATCCCGCCGTCACTCTTCTACTAAAAGGACAACCAGCAGCCTCCAAGATGCTACTGGCACTGTGTTGCCTCTACTTCCAAAGCAAAGAGGTTGTTTTTCTGTTTTTTGGGGTTTTTTTTGTTTTTTGTTTTTTCCATTGTATTTAATTAATCTTCCGCCTGTTACAGTTCTCTGGGGTTGGACGCATGCACCAGGCTCGCCCACACACACGCAGGCACTGAGATCTCATAGGGAATCCTGGATCGCCCAATTGCTGTCTCACGAACACTTGTTCTTTAATAAGGACTTCGAGGTCCAACATTTCTAACCTCAAGTTCAGCATCTGGATAAATTGCTACAGCCAAACTCAAGTCTCCCAGCTTCCATTTCCTCCTCTGTAAAATGGAGATAATAATGGAATCCATTGCCTAGAGCAGACAGTAAAGGCTTTTGACTTTGCAGGCCTCAAGGTCTCCATCTCAACTACTAGACTTAGCTGGTATAGTATAAAAGCAAAAAAGCAAACACAGACAAGAGAGAGACCAGTGGGCCTGGCTGTGTTCCAACAGGACACTGAAATCTCAGGGCACCTGGGTGGCTCAGTGGGTTAAAGTCTCTGCCTTCAGTTCATGTCGTGATCCCAGGGTCTTGGGATCGAGCCCCTGGTCGGGCTCTCTGCTTGTCAAGGAGTCTGCTTCCTCCTCTCTCTCTACCTGCCTCTCTGCCTATTTGTGATCTTTGTCTGTCAAATAAATAAAATCTTCAAAAAAAAAAAAGAAGAAGAAAAGAAAAAGACACTGAAATCTCATTTCATATCATCTGCACACCTCACAAAGTCTTGTCTTTAGCCTTTTTTCTTCCTCCTATCCTTTTAAGATTAGGACACCTACTTCTAGCCTACAGGACATACAAAAACAGAAGGTAAGCTGCTTTTGGTCCAGGGGCCATCGTTCACTGACCCCTGATAAAGAGCCCATGATGAGGATGAAATGAGTTAATGACATAAAACACCCAGCCAATTGCTTGAGACCTAAGTACTCAACCCATTAAAGTTGTTCCTATTCTGGAAGGCAAAGAAGAAACTTCCATGGATAAGGGAGAGCCCTTCAACTTGATCTAGCCCTGCACAAGCAGACCTCAGAGATACTGTGGGTTCAGTTCTGGACCACCACAATAAAGCAAATATCTCAATAAAGCAAGTCATAATGAGTTTTTTTTGGTTTCCCGCTTTGCTTCCTGAGTGTACAGTAGAACGACCTGAGAATCTTAGCCAAAAAAAGAGAAAGAAAAGAAAGTTAGTAAAAGTTCATGACACTGAGGGCAGGAGATCCAGGTGCCTGCTTACTGTAGATGTCGTATAACTAACGACACCCTCAGGAGTCATGTTGGTAGGGGTGACTCAACTAGTAAAAATGGTAATTATCACAGCCAAAAATCAAGAGCTTATGTAACTTCATCCCAAGACTATATACCATAAAACTGCATCCAAAAATGAGGCAATATAAAGCGTTTCCAACCAAACGGAAACATGAATAACACTACCCACTTGACCCAGGTTTGAATCACTTCCAGTGCTCATACACCAAGCATGGAATCTCTTGGCTCATCAGGGTTATCAGTCAGACATTTAGACCACAAACACGACCTGTAGTTTTGAATCATGTGGTCCATCCTGAAACAACATGAGAGCTCCTGAAGGGAGCCCCTGGAAGGACATCCCCCAGGAAATATAGGAGATGCTCTTTTCCTTCTGCTTTCTCCAATATTCCCATCACATTCCTTCCAACAAGGAAGAGTGCTGGGTCCTCCAAGAACCCACCATTGTACCCAATCAAAATGATATCATTTTGCCCACCTAGAACATTGGAATGTAACCCTATCTGGAAATAAGGTTTTTGCAGATGTGATTAACTTGAAGTCCTACTGCGTTAGGGTAAGCCCTAGAGCCTGTGACAAGTGTCTTTTTAAGAGAAAGAGACAGACACAGAGAAACCCAGGAAGAAGGTGACGTGAAGATGAAGAGGGATCAGAATGACACAGCTACGGGCAAGGAAGGAATGCCAAAGACAGCCAGCAACCAAAGAGCTGGAAGCAGCAAAGGATTCTCCCCTAGAGCCTTTGGCAGGGTGCACAGCCCTGCTGACACCTTGAGTTTGGACTTCTAATCTCCACTATAACATAGCCACCAACCATAACATAAGGAAAAGGGTAAAAATAATAAATCGGTGGTTTATCAAATGTGCATGCTGTTTAGAATTGCATTTCATGAAGTTCAGGGATTTTTTGTCATTACCCATTGTTACCATCATTTTTTCTTCCATATTGGGGAAAAAAAACACACACACAAAAGAATGCAATAGGGAAACCATTTAGAGGCCTGAACTTCATGGACATTCTGATACAAGTTCTAAACACAGAAATGTTCGATAAAACAGTTAGTTGCACCTAGAAGAAAAAAAGATGTCTTGCCAAACCTACAGAGAGCTATTGCTAGAATAACAGAAGCTGGCTTCCAAAGCTGGACGCAAACAATAGAATGAAGCAAACTCGGAAGAATGAAACCAGCCAAAACTAAAACCACAATAGCTGGGGACCTACCGTTACTTGATCTAAGCAATGGGCTTTGGTCAGGTATGTGTTTTGATTTGTTTTTGTTTTTTTTTTAAGATTTTTATTTATTTATTTGACAGAGATCACAAGTAGGCAAAGAGGCAGGCAGAGAGAGAGGAGGAAGCAGGCTCCCTGCCGAGCAGAGAGCCCGATGTGGGGCTCGATCCTAGGACCCCGGGATCACAACCCAAACCGAAGGCAGAGGCTTTAACCCACTGAGCCACCCAGGCGCCCCATTGACTTGTTTTTAAAGAACATGGTAGTTAAACTTCTTTTACCTGCTCCCTAAAAGGAGCATTTTGATTCTAGTCCACAAGTATTGATTGGGAACTGATTACATGCATAGCCCTGTCCTAAGCCATGGACCAGGGGAAGAAATTCTCCAAACTAAACACTGGAGACAGGATGAGACAAGTATATGAATGAGGCTAATGGGACAAGCTACCCAAAGAGGGCAGAGACGGGGTTACTATCACTGTGGGTGCTTGGAGAAGTAAAATGTGTAAAGCTTTACTATCAGAAGCATATGATCAAGTCCCCCCCCCCAAAAAAAGAACACATGTACAAAGCAAAGGAATGAGCCATAAAGCAAAAGCATGAAGGTAACTGAAAGAATAAAAAGAAATATTCAAAGTGGGAGATCTGAGTGGAGGCCACTTGGTGCAGTGAACGGAGTATGGTTCCCTGGAAGATTCTGCCCACCTAGAACATTGGAATGTAACCCTATTTGGAAATAAGGTCTTTGCAGATGTGATTAACTTGAAGACCTACTGCGTTAGGGTGAGCCCTAAAGCCTATGACTGGTGTCTTTATAAGAGAAGGAGACAGACACAGAGAAACCCAGGAAGAAGGTGACGTGAAGATGAAGAGGAGTCAGGAAGTCACAGCTACGGGCAAGGAAGGAACACCAAGGACAGCCAACAACCAAAGAGCTGGAAGCAGCAACGGATTCTCGGCTAGAGCCTTCGGGGGTTGGGAGCACGGCCCTGCTGACACCTTGAGTTCGAACTTCTAGTCTCCACAACTGGGAGAGAACAGATTTCTGCTGTTTAAGCCCCCAGCATGGGTAGTTCTCAGGCCACCCCGGAGCAAACTAATCACTCAGCAACAAGAGTCCTTGGAAGAGCCAAAGCGGTGGAAGGCAGCATCCTGACCAGCCTCGCGAACGGGTACGGGACCCAGGGCTTTTCTCCTGCTGTTCCTTACACCAGAGCAAAAGCGAGGCTCCTGGTGTGCTCTCCGCAGGCTACGGGAAGAAGGTCTGTTCTCCACTGATGAAGTTATTCAGCAGCAAGGGGACTGCTCTGTAGAGGAGCCTCAAGCAGGGCTGGAAAGCGAAGGAATGCCACCTAAACATGAAGCTTCACAGAGAGCACCATCAGAGACAAAAAGGACGGGTCACCTCTGGCTTCCAGGCGGAGCCACTGGAACTTTAGGGAGGGAGCACGACAGACACCAGCCAGCAACTTGACTCGGTGCGCTGCACAGCTGAGTTGCACCATGTATTATGCAGAAGCTGGCGGTCCTCTCCACCCTGATTTGCATGCCGAAGCTGTCTTTAAACACCCCTGTCCCTTCAGGGTGCTTGGCAGCAGCAGTGTCTGATAAGTAGAGCAAGAAGGTGATCTTAACTACCCTGCTGGGCTAATCAGGTACCAGCCAGGACTGAGCAGAGAACCTCTCTGCAAGTGGGTCCTCTTTCATCTAGCTCTGTATTTTCATAGCACATTCTTAATGCATAATGCACTTTGATTTCTCCCTTCCTCTCTTCCCTACTTTCCCTCTCCTTCTCTTTCTCAATTTTGACATAAAGCTTTTTTTTCCTAGGGCGCCTGGTTGGATCAGTTGGTTAAGCGACTAACTTCGGCTCAGGTCATGATCCCAGGATGCTGGGATCCAGTCCCACATCTGGCTCCCTACTGTGCAGGGAGTCTGCTTCTTCCCTCTGCCTCTCTCTTTCTCTCTCTCTTGAATAAATAAATAAAACCTTAAAAAAAGTTTTCCCTCTTCTTGTTTTCTCTTTATTACCAAGTGATCTAGGAAAATTTTCTCATTGTGAAAGATCTGAGTAAAATATGACTATATAATAAAATATAACCAATATCATATAATAAATATAACATGTGTCCTCACCCCCCTCTACCCTACTCTCTTCTCCTGAGGTAACCAGTTAGTACACATCTTTGCAGCCCTTCTCTGCACTTATATGTTCATCTAAAATAATCTATTTTCATATATAGGGATCATCCAATATGTGGAAGTTTTACTTGCTTTCTTAACTCCAAGATATAGTTAATAAATCTTTCAGTGTCAGTACTATAGGTCTGCCTTGTTCCTTTTAATGACTGTATGTATCTCACATAATTTATTTAACCTTGCCAGAATTCTAGGCTTTTTATTTCTTCCAATTCTCAGTGTTATAAGCAATGATGTAATATATACCTTGCATAATATAAACCTATGCCTGGATAAATTTCACTTTCACTAGAATCATAGAGATGAGCTTGTTGGATCGAGACACAGGCATTTTTTAAAAACACATCTAGGGGCACCTGGGTGTCTCAGTGGGTTAAGCCTCTACCTTTGGCTCAGGTCATGATCTCAGGGTCCTGGGATCGAGTCCCGAATCAGGCTCTCTGCTCAGCAGGGAGGCTGCTTCCCTTCCTCTCTCTCTGCCTGCCTCTCTGCCTACTTGTGATCTCTGTCAAATAAATAAATAAAATCTTTAAAAAAAAAATCTAAATTTTTTTTAAGATTTTATTTATTTATTTGACAGAGAGATCACAAGTAGGTAGAGAGGCAGGCAGAGAGAGAGAGAGAGAGAGAGGGAAGCAGGCTCCCTGCTGAGCAAAGAGCCCGATGTGGGACTTGATCACAGGACCCTGAGATCATGACCTGAGCTGAAGGCAGCGGCTTAACCCACTGAGCCACCCAGGCGCCCAAAAAAACACATCTAAACTAATACTTCTGATGTACACTTTAAGTATCCTAGACACTTTCTCTGAATTCACCACTTAGTCTCATAAATTCTCATGTTGAATATTGTTAAATCATTCTAAACTAACCCATGGAGCATATCATTGCACAGTGCAAAATTGAAAGTCGAGAATCTCATATCTAAAGTAGGTTATCCTACATGGAAAAAGTTAAAACTAATTAAGATAAATCCAAATGAGCGATGGCTGATAGCTTTAGAGAGAATTTCAATTTCAATTCAACAAAAATGCAATCAAATCATTTAAGTACAACTTTTATATTACCTTCCAGCTACTTTTCTAAGCACTTCAACAAAAATGCAAGAACTAAAAAGAATCCAAAGGTTAAATTATCATCCTTGCGTTACCATTCTTCACTTATTACACCCAGCACAGACTGCCTGTCCTTAGCATGTGAACGGACACAGGCATTTTTAATTTAGAACAATATGGCCAAATTTCCCTCCCAAATGGCTTTACCAATTTACGTGCCACCTCCACCAGAGGTGTTGCTCTCATCCTCGTTAATTTGACAGTATCAACATTAACCATTTTCTCAGTGTAATAAAAAACACCTTGTTTTAATTTACATTTTCCTTGTCACTAATGATATTGAGCATCTGTTTATGAGTTTACTGGCCATTTAGTTTTATTCCTTCTATGGGTCTTTTCACATTTTTTATTGAGTTGTTTAGCCTTGGGTTTATACCATCACACTTTATACATTCTGCATATTTAATACTTGTTATATATTTGCCAAATGTTCTTCCATTATTTATGATGTTTGTGTTTTAATTTATTTATAATTTGTTTTATACTCATTCATTCAACAAATATTGACTGAAAATCTACTCTGTGCAGTGAGCACACCAAATAGTCTGGTACCTGAGTTCAATTGTTGCATAAATATGTATTTTGCTTTGTTACTTCTGTTTATATTTTCCTTAGGAAGCCTTGTTTGATTCCATAATTATAAAAAATAGTCCTAAATTTGTACCTAAAACTTCTATAGATTATTAAATATATTGGGCTTTTGAAATCCTCTGGAATTAACCACATATATGCTGTGAGGTAGGTCTTTAGCTTTTTTTTTTCTTTTTCCAAGTGGAAAGGCAATACAAAAGATCATGACTTTAATCTTTCTATCTCTGATATGAAGTACAATCTTTATCATAACCCATATTCTCACAAATAATGAGTCAATTGGAGGTGGGGGTGCTTTGTGTTCTGTTTCTTTTCCTATTCCTGTGTGTATCTTAATTACTATATGTGTCTATCATGAGGACTCCATTATTATAGCTCATATGCCTTGATTTGCTACCTAATAAAATGAGGACCCTACCCTATCATTGTTCTTTTTCACATATCTACTGGTAATTCTGGAGCATTTTCTTTTGCACATGAGCCTTAGACTATTTTGTTAAATGCCATAAAGAATCTCACTGATGTTTTGATTTGAAAATTATTTGAATGTATCTATTAACTCGCAAAGAATTGACTTTAACAATATTAAATGGAAACATAAGAAGTCTCCACTTATTGAACTCCTTTTTTTATCTACTCTATAGTAACTCCATAGTGAAATTTAATAGTTTTATTTATAAATTTTTTGCACATTTCTTGTTATATTTGAGAAATTTGTTTTTATTTGTTATTGCTATTGTAGGTAATAGACCTTTCTCCCAACACCTTCCAGAAATAGTTGCTTCTTGTGTATAAGGATTGTTTTAGGATATTAATCTTGCACCTAAGGATAAAAGCCATTATTAACTGTAGGTCAGGGGTGGGGAAGGAAGGCAAGTAGAGAGCTTGGAGAGACCCACAGAGGACAAAACCACTTTTAAAATACTATCTGCAGCTATGAGAAGGCAGCAGCAGCCCTCAGTACTCCAGCTTGGCTAAACAGAGAAATCCTGGAGTAGTTCAGGAAAGTGCTCTATTAGGACTTTGGAGAACACAGAAGAAATGTCCCCACATTGTGTCTAAATAGAGAAGGAGCCTTACAGAAGGTACAGAAGTTTTCCCAAGATTGAAGCAGGGCACAGATGAGGTTGAGCATCTACCTGTCCCAGTGGTAAATACAGAAGCGATGAGAGCCAACAAGTCAAAGACAGCTGGAATGGGGACAACCAGGGGGCACAGGCTGAAGACCTGTGGGGCAAGACCAGGACCAGGAGCAGAGGTCTCAGCAGCACGTGCCAGTCCACCCTGAAAGGCCAAGTGGGGCAGTGACATCCAGAGAGGACAGAGTGGGGAAAGAGGTCAGCAACCAAAAGCCAAGTCATCGAAGACCAGCCAGGGGAAGACACAGAGGACCGGGCATGAGAGAGACGTCATCCTTGCCGTCATGATGGTTCGTAAGCAACCCCGGCCTCCCGAGGCCATTCTGGGAATGGAGGAGGAGAAGCTCTTGGTGTGGGAAACATACCCCAATATAGAAGCACGCACTTTCAAGTGATCACATTTAAACAATGAATTCACTGAGTAATTTCCTGAAAGAGATCAAATTCTAAACTGGCAGATCTTGAGTTACCCTGAAGTGGCAAGATTGAACTTTTTGCCCCCAGAGGAAAGAAGCTCACAGAAAACTGAATTCAGTCATGGGGAAATAATGTCACCTTTATGCATATCTGAGTCATAATGTGTAACTTTTTTAAACCTCTTATGCTAATATAGTTTGTGTGGTTACACAGACCCTGCAAGACATGAAATTTGTGTTCTTCTGATGTATGGCACTTCGTGTAGGCACACTAGGCTACCCTCCACAGTTACGGGGACAAGGCTAAAAGCTATAGGTTATAAGAAAGAATATTCACTACTCCCACATAGCAAACAAAGACTCTGAAAATCAAATATCCAAAATATGTAATTCATTTAGCAGCTTTGTTTGCAGACAACCTACCATCTGAACACTCCAAAGAGGAAAAGATCAAAGCTCAGTCCACATTTTTGCCTACAGACATGCAATGATGAAATAGGAGAATGAGGAAGATAGTCCCCCCTCAACACTGCCCAAATCCTATAGCCTATTTGCATTTGGATCTAGTTGACAAGGAAGGATAAAAAGTTTGATTTGAATTTTCCAATTTCAGGGAGTATTGACTAACTGCACTCCATTCCACCTCTCCTACTGAATGCAGCTATAAAACCTGGACAGGATGTGTGCAGCAATTTAAGGACTTGGGAAAGTAAATAGAAAAAGTGGGAAAGGACAGTAATTCACAAGATCGCTGAACTGATGTT
This sequence comes from Mustela nigripes, assembly GCF_022355385.1. Lineage (NCBI taxonomy): Eukaryota > Metazoa > Chordata > Mammalia > Carnivora > Mustelidae > Mustela > Mustela nigripes. The sequence goes on along the minus strand of NC_081565.1, from coordinate 68,750,209 downwards.
GGTTCTCCAAGTTTTTTCCTCTGGTATCCCCTGGTCAGAACTCAGAGATACTGGGAGGGCATCACCAAGGACAGGGGAAGCTCCAAGAGAAATTCCTACTTAAAGCAAACTGGGTTCTACAGTAACAGAGTGAGAGCAAATGGAGTAGAGATTTTCTTACCTGTAAGTTTAACCTATTTTCTTTGATAATCACAAACTACTCAAGTAATGTATTTCATATTGGGTGAGTTTGGTAATTCATGGTTTTTGAGAAATGAGTCCATTTCGTCTAAGCTGTCAAACTTACATACCTACAGTTGTTCTGTGGGGTTTCTAGTGATAGCCTCTTTCATTCCTGACATTGGTAATTTGTGTTTTCTTTTTTCTTTATCAGTCTTGCTAGAGATTCAACACTTTCTTGATATTTTCAAAGACCAACTTTCATTATTTAACAATTTTCTTTATTATGTATTGATAAACATATCAGCTCAGCTGAACCTCGGAGTTGCAAAGGCTGATTTAAAAACTCAGTCTCGGGGCACCTGGGTGGCTCAGTGGGTTAAGTCTCTGCCTTAAGTTCAGGTCATGATCTCAGGGTCCTGGGATCGAGCCCCACATCGGGCTCTCTGCTCTGCGGGGAGCCTGCTTCTCCTTCTCCCTTTGCTTGCCTCTCTGCCTACTTGTGATCTCTCTCTCTTTAAAAAATTTTAAAAAAACATCAGTCTCAAAAGATTACTTTCTATATCATTCCATCTATAGGACATTCTCAAAGGACATAAACTATACTCACAGAATAAATCAGGGGTTGCTGGGGGTGGGGATACATGACTACAAAAGGGAACACAAGGGAGGTTTGTGGGTGATGGACTTATTCATACCCTGATTTGTATAACTGGAGGTTATACAAACCTCCACAAATTTATAGAACTATACATCAAATTTACCCTGTGTTCATTTAAAAACTAAAATTTAAGTTCAGAGGAGAAATAAGACTTTGGTTTAAGAAATTTTTAAGCTTTAGAATGTATACTCAGAGGTGCCTGAGTGGTTCAGTCGACTGAACTTTTTGACTCTTGATTTTGGCTCAGGTTATGATCTCAAGGTAATGAGATCAAGTCCTGACACTGGGCTCCATGTTCAGCACAGAGTCTGCTTGAGATGCTCTCTTTCCCTTTCCCTCTGCCCCTTCCCCCCACTCACCTGCACTCTCTAAATAAAATCTTTTTAAAAATAAAATAGAATGTATACTCAATTAAGTAACTGTCTAATTAATTATTCTCTCAAATATTTCTCTTCCTTAATACAGTTTAAGTCACTGTAAAAATAAGTTTGATTCTACCAATTTTCAACAAGATTTGGAGGAAACAGTCACATAACATTATTGAGGTAAGTTACTATAAGGTCTTTAAATGGATATTTATCACTAAGAAAACATAAAGCATATACCTTTTGATCCAGCAATTTAATTTCTAAAAGAATTTTCTAGTACGGATGGATTTGCAAACATTCAAGAAAGTACATACATGCATGTTTATTACAGCATAATGCCTAACTGCAAATTACTAGAAAATATTTTGATGTCTGTTATATATTCACATAAATATCAAAAAGTCATTTTTAAAATGAAGTCAGTCAGGGTGCCTGGGTGGCTTAGTCAGTGGGGAGTGTGCCTTTTGGCCCAGGTTGTAATCCTGGAGTTTCAGGATCTAGCCCCATGGCAGGCTCCCCGCTCAGTGGGGAGTTTCTCCTTCTCCCTCTACTCCTCCCCAGCACTTGTTCTCTCTCACTCACTCTCTTTCTCAAATAAGAAATAAATAAAATCTTTTAAAAAATAATAAAACTTTAAAAATAAATAAAATGAAGTCAGTCACTGATATTTTAAAAAATCTCTAAAACTATTAATAAAGTGAAAAATAGTATATAGAGATCGATCTTATTTCTGTTTATAAAAAATCATATGTGTGACTAGGGAACTTATATATACATGAGAAATCCCAGAAGGTGGGCATTAACACATTATATGTTAATTAAAAAATCCCAGAAGGATATATAAAATACTGTTAACAGTTATTTCTTTGGAATGGGCTTGGAGATCGGGGCGGGGGGGGGGAAGAGAAAGGAAATAGTTTGGGTTTTCATTTTAAATTCTTCTAAACTAAGGAAAGTCATGGACATTATCTTAAGCTTGTTTTAATACATGAGGTTTGATTGTCTATGTGAGGTAATGGATGTTAATTAATCTTATTGTAATCATTTTGCAATATATACATATATTAAATCATTAGGTTACATATCTTAAACTTACACAATGTTACATGTCAATTATATATTATTAAGAAGGGAAAAATCTTTAAATAACAAGTAAAATTAAAAGGAACTACCTTTAAAAATCCTAATAAGGGGCTCCTGAGTGGCTCAGTGGGTTAAAACCTCTGCCTTCGGCTCAGGTCATGATCCCAGAGACCTGGGATGGAGCCCCACATTGGGCTCCTTCCTCAGCAGGGAGGCTGCTTCCCCTTCTCTCTCTCTGCCTGCCTCTCTGCCTACTTGTGATTTCTGTCTGTCAAATAAATAAATAAAATCTTTTTAAAAATCCTAATAAGATAATAATGTCCTTGTAGAGAGTTTGTTAACCAGGGCAGCTGACCTTCAGTCAACTCTGGAAAATACCATTCCTGAGAACACCTATAGTCAAAGAGATCTTAAAAGGGTCAGGTCAAAGAACCTGAAAGTCTGCCATCTAACCATTCCTCCAAGATATTTTGCCCTCATTGCTTACCCAAAGACAATCAAAGGATCAAAGTTATACACATACCCAGAAGAAAGTTGCCTGAAGTTCTGCAACCAGATCCTTTTGATAGATTCATGGATGAGTCCCAGTTGAACCCAGTTTCTCTGGGTTAATACTATCAAGTTCTCACTTAAAATTTTTTTGCATCTGTGGTGAAATTAATTTTTTCAGGGTATACATAAGAATACAGAAATTCTTGATACTAAAAGAGACCATCATCAACAAAACTAGGTTTGTGATCATGAGAAGATTACATGATTTCTTATTTAGTAATGTCCTCAAAAATACAACATCAGACTGGGTGATAGAAAAGACCTTTACCAGTTCCTAGAATCAGTGAGTCACCTGGTCTGGTTTCAAAATTGAATTTCACAGAGTTCTTCTTCCCTGATTCAGATTTCATTTGTTATTAGACTGACACTGGCCAGCAATCAAATGTCAATCCTTAAAACATTTTTACCAAACATTATAAATTTTCAATTGGTTGTTCAGATTTACTTAGCATGAAGACAAAGCTCTTAAGTAGCCAGTTTTTACAAATTAAAAGTTGTTTCTTCTACATACAAATGGCTAAAAAAGACACATGAAAAAATGTTCATCATCATTAGCCACCAGGGAGATTCAAATCAAAACCACACACTCCAGTTAGAATGGCCAAAATCAACAAGACAGTAAACAACAAGTGTTGGAGAGGATGTGCAGACAGGGGAACCCTCTTCCACTATTGGTGGGAATGCAAGTTGGTACAGCCACTTTGGACAACAGTGTGGAGACTCCTTAAGAAATTAAAAATAGAGCTTCCCTATGACCCTGCAATTGCACTACTGGGTATTTACCCCAAAGACACAGCTGTAGTGAAAAGAAGGCCATCTATACCCCAATGTTCATAAAAGCAATGCCACAGTCACCAAACTGTGGAAGGAGTCAAGATGCCCTTCAACAGATGAATGGATAAAGATATGGTCCAGAATTAGGCCTCCATCAGAAAGGATGAATACCCAACTTTCATATCAACATGGATGGGACTGGAAGAGATTATGCTGAGTGAAATAAGTCAAGCAGAGAGAGTCAATTATCATATGGTTTCACTCACTTGAGGACCATAAGGAATAACATGGAGGAGATTGGAAAAAGGAGAGAAGTGAGATGTGGAAAATCGGAGGGAGAGAAGAGCCATAAAAGACTGGACTCAGGGAAACAAACTGAGGCTTTTGGAGGGGAGGGGCATGGGGGAATGGGGGAGCCTGGTGGTGGGTATTAAGGAGGGCACGTATTGCATGGAACACTGGGTATGGGGCATAAACAATGAATCTTGGAACACTGAAAAAATAAAATAAAAATTTTTTAAAAAGTTGTTTCTTCTACTAAGTGTTGAAAGACATCTGACTTTAGAGATTTACATTTTTTATTTATATTTATATATTTTTGTAAAATAATTTATTAAAATTTTTAGTGCTATATATTACAGCATGCACAAAATAATATAATGAATCATATGTTCCCATTACCTAAAGTCAGTAATTATTAAACTTGTTGCCAAACTTTCTTGACTATGGACTCTGATAAACAATCTGAGGGTTTTGAAGGGGCGGGGGGTGGGAGGTCGGGGTACCAGGTGGTGGGTATTACAGAGGGCACGGATTGCCTGGAGCACTGGGTGTGGTGCAAAAATAATGAATACTGTTATGCTGAAAATAAATAAAAAATAAATTTAAAAAAAAAAACTTTCTCGATTTATCCTCATCCCTTACATTTTTATATATGCTAGAATCCTGTAAAAGAAATTTCTGACATCATGCTATTTAACTCTAAATACTTCACTACATGTTGCTAACAATTCAGATTCTTTTTAATTTTATTTTTTCAGTGTTCCAAGATTCATTGTTTATATACCGCACCCAGTGTTCTATGTAATACGTGCCCTCCTTAATACCCACCACCAGGGCCATCCATCCCTCCACTCGCTCCCTTCCAAAACCCTCCCTTTGTTTATCAGAGTCCACAGTCTCATGTGTGTAGCCTAAGGAAAATATTGCATGCATTTAAGAATCAAAACTGAAGAATCGTTTACTATAAATAAGCTTACTGGAAAATCGTCTAAACATTTTAAAACACATAAACAAAAATATCAAAACTTAGAAGCTAAGGGATAAAAGCTAAGCATCAGTAATTTTTTAAAGAATTTTTTCATTTATCAGAGAGAGAGAGAGCACACACACACACTCAGAGAGAGGCAAAGGTAGAGGGAGAAAATCTCAAATAGATTCCCCACTGAGTAAGGTGCTCCACGTGGGCTCCATCCCAGGACCTTAACATCATGACCTGGGCAGAAATCAAGAGTCAGACAATTAAGTTAGCCACCCAGATGCCCCAGCCATTTTTTTTTCAGACACACTAATTCATTCTTATTATCCCTCATCTCGTTCTATATAGAGCTTCTTGATACTTCTGTCCTCCTGTTTCTTCTTGGATGCTTGTTCCAAATCTATTCCAGCTGTACCCCAACAGACTGACCTCTTGGGATGTTGCAAGCACACTGCTCATACACCTTTCCTGTCAGCTTCCTGCAACAGCCACGGCTCCCAGCAGCCATGGGCATCAGCCTTCCCCAGAACAACCTGGCTCTCTTTCCTGCACTGATCAGTTTGTTCCATAGAGATGGGGGAGGAAAGGAAGAGAAATGGGAAGGAACGAAGGGAAGGAAAGATGAGTGGGTAGGTAACAGGAGGGAGAAAAAGGAGGGTTAAGGAATAGATGTATTGGTTGCTAGTTTGCCATCCACATTCAGTTTCTTTCTTCTCCCACTTAAAAGCCCTGCCCAGAATAATTTCTTTATATTTGAAAAAGGAAAGAATCCCTTGAATAATGATAAGTGACATAATATGCGCTAAACTGAATTCCGATGAGAAACTGATTTATCGCCTACATTTCAGAGCCCTGGGAAAGTTGACATGGAGGGATAAATGGGTTTCAGGGCAGACAATGAATTTCTGAAGTACATTTCAGAAGCCCTCCTCCAAAGCATAAATAAAAGCAGGCTGACTACAGCCTAGCATGGATGACTGAGAAAAAACACCATGCCATCCAGGACCCACTCAACACCCTCCTCACAATGGCCAAAGTGGATGGCCAGATGTTCTAGAAAGAAGTTTCCCAAGGTGACTTCCCCAAGAGGTCATCAATTTAAAAAAATTTTTAAAAAATGTTTTTTTTTAAAAGGCAGTTCAGAGCACGAGTGCTTGAAAACAATTACTCAGGGGAAAGAAATTATTATAGGGAGTTTGAAGAACAGAAAAGAATAAACCAATCTTCAGCAAAGTTAGTGGCAAGAATTTAGTTTCAAAAATACACCTGCTTTTCTCATCCCCATAGGACTGCACCTCCCACCCTGAAATGCTTACGAGCAACCCCCACAATCCAAAGGAACCAGAAAGCTGATAGTTACGTTTAACAGATACTTAATCATCTAAGTCCAAGGTTCCTGTTCGAATATGAACTATGAAGGGAAGGTGATGGGAAGAGCGACTACAGGGAAGGTGAAGGCCAGCAAAGAAGAGAAGGCACACAGCACCCAATGGGAGAGAGAAGCCCCCACCCACAGATCTTCAACTCCAGCCGTTTCTTCCCCAGGAGGAGAAATTTTGTAGAGGAACAGAACCTATCTTTGGACACTTCATAACAAAAGTGAAACCAAGGATTGACACTTACATTTCATTTGCTTGGAGATGGACTTGTTAGGTTCAAGCCAGTGCTAGGGAGAAAAAAAAAGCAGAGATTATGGGTCAAATGGCTGAACCATACGATGCATACTTAATACCTAAGAGAAATTGAATATAGTCTTTTCCCGAAGTACAGTCTTGGTTCCTGTAGATATTTCCTCAAGGTTCCACCTTCTGAAGATCAGCACAAACAATCCCATAATGAAAATACAAAAGGCAAGGACATAAATTACAGAGAATTAACACTTTGAGGAGTATTTGAGTCCTACTAAGAGAGAAGAACTAGGGACAGAACATACTCTTGAACAGGATATTCTTAAGGCTCTAATGAACCCCAGGTGATGGAACTCCATTGCTCTGGGCAAGCCACAGATGGCTAAAGACTTGGACATCCATGACCTCAAAGAGTCACAGTCCAAGGCAGCTTCAGTACCCGATTCCCCTGCCAGGTAGCCCCTGTTCGGTCAAGCCAGCATTAGCCCCATCAAACAGAAGCAATTCTTTCTTCATGGTAGGGGGGAGCAAGTGATAAATACCTTACTTCAGAGGCCTGTGGTTACCCAGAAGAAAAACCGGCTCTATCCCAAAGCAAAGAAGCCCAGAGACCTGGGTAGCTCAGAATGGTGTTAGGGACAGGCATTTTAAGAAGATACATGCTGATCCCAGCAGCCAGCTCTCTCCATACCTTGTGTGGCAGTCACTCCAACTTGTTGAGAGCCACGCAGCTTTTGTTATCCCTAACTATGATGTCCCCAGAGCCACGTAGGGCATGTCAGGAAGCACTGTTCTACACACTTGCAATTCAGAAAGATACTAGGAGCACCACTGGTATCCATCAGGAGGTCGGAGAGCCCTCACTCACCGGGCACCTCTCACACTCAATACTAGAGAGCAAAGGAGGACGCTTACCATCTGTTGAGGCTTACACCCCATTTGTGTCAACCAACTAAGTCTCAGAATTCTGTAACGTCCCTGCCATTTGGTATAAATGCATAACCATAAAGCCTAAGAAAGAGTTGGCCTACGTTGAGTGCTTCCTAAATGCCAGGGGTTATGTGAAGCATTTCCCCGGGCCATCACTACTGCCCCATTTACAGAGGAGAAACCAGGAGGCTCAGGACATTAGACAACCAGCCTAAGGTCCCCCAGAGATTAAGTGGTAGAACCAGTATGCGGTGGGATTCCACAACACAGGCCCTTCACCTTGGCCATGCGGCCTCGCCACAGATCAGTCTGCTCTAAAACCTATTGTTCTCGACTAACATTCCTTCTTTCCCTAGGAGCTGAAAAAAAAAGAGTGGTCAAATCATGAGTTTCCAGCCCAGGGTGTCAGATCTCTGCAGTCTTCCAAAACAAGACTAGGAATCTTTTCGCTATGTCAACCCCAGGACAATTTGGACATAAAACCACACATTTACCTCTGTTGTACTACATGAACTAACATGGCAAGTTTCTTTGCTTCTGATTGAAATTAGGTCTGTTCATTTTGAGAGCCTGGTTTTTCTCCTTTTTCTCATTTTTTAGTTGTGGTAACACACACAACATCAAATTCGCCATTCTAACCCTTTTTAAATGTACAGTTCAGTGGTATTAAATGCATTCATAATGGTGTGCCACCATCACCCCCATTCATCTCCAGCACACTCTGACCCTATAAAACTGAAACTGTAGCCCTAATAAACAGTCACTCTGCAGGCCTCGTTCTCCAGGCCCTTGGAAACCATCATTCTACTTTTGGTTATCTCCTTCTAGTCAGAAGCGATGTCTGGCATTTACACAGTTATCATTGAACAGTGGAAAAACCTATTGACTGGGCCACTTACTGGCTGTATAAGCACGTACAAAAGGTTTAACCTTGCTCTCAATTTCTGCAACTGTCATATGGGCATAGCGATAGTACCCACTCTGCATGGTTGCTGCAAGGATTTTAGAAGTTAATAAAAAAATTAATAAACATGAGACACTTAGACTGTGCATGGCATGTGAAAAATATCAATAAATGCTTGTTTGCTGATGCTGTTGTTACTTAGTAAGTACAGTTTAATTAGTAGACCATATCCCATGGAGGAGAATAATAGACGGGGCCTCTGATGATCGAATTACTTTTCTAGCAATTAATAGGATAATTTAGAACTAAGGCAAGAAGACAAAGACCAACTGAAATCAATACATACTGCTAGTGTCTCGTGGAGGAGAATCACTAGTCTTTTGGCCAACAAAGTCTGAAATGCATTTTCCGAATTCTCCTTGTTTGGCATCCTTTGAACTCCTTAACCTTTCTCTGCCTAACTTCAACCTGCCTTTCCTCCCCTCTCTGCCTCCCAGGAGGACAGGTACATTTCATTTTATACACCAATACCAGTTAGTTGGCGGCAGTCTCCCAGGGGTGTGAAGAAGGATCCAAGTCTCAGTGAGAATGAGTGCCATGATGGAGATTGGCCAGGTTTGCCATGGAGAGGCAGGGAACATGAAAGGCATGTCTACAAGGTATTTGCCATCTGTGCCCTAAATAAGTTATTTTGTCTAAATGAATGGCCTCTTCATTGTCCTATGAGATACACCCCCCAGTTTCTGATGGGTTCTGACCTTCCTCCTCTTCTTGGCCTATTCACACCCTACCCTTGCCCCTCAAACCTTGTCTATCTGAATCACCTCCATCTACAGTGTGACCACTACATACTTTTCCACCAGGACAACTATTCTTCTGCTGTGGGATAGTCATGGGGTATAGAGTCTTAAGAAAAATAAGCCAGCATGAATCATGTTTCAAGGGGTTATAATAATTTCTTCAGAGAGCGCCAAGCTCAGTTTGTGAGCAGTTATTAAAATTTAAAACTCTGACTGGCCTATGACCCAACAATTCCCTTATTCCCCAAATTACCCATGTGAACACAGAGGAACACAACAAGGATTCTCACTGCAAGATTAGATTAAATTATAAAACATTAGACTATTAATGGCCATCATCAGGAAAATGCTAAATAATCTATCATCTGTTCATATGCTAGAGGATTCTTCAGTGTACTATAGGAGGTAGATCTTGACGGGTAACATGGTTAGATCTCTAGAACACACGGTGTGATGAAAAAAGTGAACTGCAAAATTTGTAACTATGGTCACAGTTCCCAAACCATGCACTGAAGCACTCCAGGGAAAAGAGCCATACCAGACATCTATCAGACACCCACTGTGCAAACTATAAGCTCAAGGAAGTTCCAAGCTCTAATATTAGATCATGCTAGATGCCTTTTGATGTCATACTTTTTGCAACACGGGGTTTTTAGCGGTTTCTGTGATGAAAAGCAAGTATCACGTGAGAAGAGGTATGCAAGGCCATGAGTACGGCAGTATCTGATCCGCTCCTAGAGGCTGAGAAGCCGTGAGCCACCCAGCAAGTGCATGCCTCCCGTTCCCAGGTAACTGTGGTTAAGAATGAGCTGGAAATACTATTTTCAGGTAGGCCACGGTTTAAATGGCCACTAAGCTGTTAGAACATAAATACTAAGTTTGTTATCCCTCTTATTAGATAGGGCACCATGAAATCATTACTTTTGACCTAAGGCATCATGAAATAATTACTAAGACACCAAGAGAGCCATACATCACAGAGTTTGGGAACCTCTGAGCTAGCATATCTTATAATTAATGTGTTTTCTTTAAGTAAAAAGTACAAGCCACTACCCTATATTTTCAAAGAATACATAATAGGCATCTAAATGTATTTTTATAGATCTGAAATGATAGTCAATAAACACATAATATGAAGAAAACAGGAATTTAGGGGTGTTGCTCAAAGGAAACACTGTTTTATCTGTGATATTTTAATTTACACTTTTTACATGTATTCAAGCGTTACCTGAGTAATTAAAAGTCAATTTCTTTAAAAAGGAAGCTAAGTTCTACTCAGAGGATAAAGGTGGACTTTTATGTAATTTAGACTCAAGATGAAGAATTTCCTACATAACAGGCAGATGCCAAGTCCAGCTAAGCCCCAGCTTTGGCACTGCGGTCCAACAACAGGAGCCAGGATTCCTGTGTTCCAGTCCTGGTTCTGCCACTTACTAGTGATGGGACGTCCAGCGTGTTGCTTCCTCTGTTTCCCCTCTTACAGCATCACTGTGGGGTTTAAGTAGGTTCACGGATTCAAGTCGTCTTTAAAACAGAGCTTAGAGCCTAGTTAAAGCTCAGTAAACACCGGCTGTCCCCATCTTTGCATTCACTCAGACACTCCCCAGGTGATGCAATGGCCCCTCCTTGTGAGCCCACCTCCGTCCCGCTCTTCCTCTCACACTCCCAGCCCATCTGCCTTCTGCTCCACACGAAAGGTAAACCTCCTCCCTTTCTTCCTCCTTCCTTTTAGAGTTGTGAGTTGGGCAATGAATTCAAGTGTGGATGACACCAACAACTCCTGCTGTTACTATATGTACAGATGGATTACACTCCTGTGAGAAAGAAATAACCGTGAAGCTGTGTGCTTGGTAATTAGATAGGAGGCTCAGAACATTGACTGCATTGCTATTTTCCTTTCAATTGCTACTTGGAAGATATGCTAGCTTGTTTTTTGTTTTTTGTTTTTTTAAGTCTGTTTCCTTACTGGAAACTGAAGTTCCCTAAGAGAGATAGAAAGAAAAGACAGCCAACCAAATATCTGAATTTGAGGCTGGTTTACTATAGCTGAAAATAAAATTTCCTCAACTTTCATTTAGAATAAGAATTCCGAAGACTAAAGAAGCTAAGATTCAATGATTGATTCTACCTAATGAGCTTAGGACATAAGATGAACTAGAGGAGGCATTCCCTCAGCACCATCTGAAGTTTTCAGGAAGGTGTCTGTGGACATACTGTCAGGGCTCTGCCCAATTCCTCTCGGATCCCTTCTCCCCATATAGAGCGGCTTAATCATTTTTAGGAAGGCTGCCTCAGGTCACTAGAATCCAATGCAGAATGGAGAATGAGCCTCCCCCAACTCACCTCTGAACTATCAAGTTAAGAAGTGCGGGTGTGGGAGGATAAATACCTCTGCTCCCTCACCCCTTGGCCAGGACAACTCTAAGCCATGACCTACACTCTTCCAAAAATCCTCTGTGGCTTTCAGCCCAAGTTACTCTCTGTACAACTTTGCTCAACGTCACACACTTGTGTGACCTCCTTCCTTTCTCTGTCCCAATGCCTCCAAGCTCCTGAAAGCCTTTTTCCTGGAAACATGTCCTAGTAAACCTGGAATTTTTTTTTAAAGATTTTATTTATTTATTCGACAGAGAGAGATCACAAGTAGGCAGAGAGGCAGGTAGAGAGAGAGAGGAGGAAGCAGGCTCCCTGCTGAGCAGAGAGCCCGATGCGGGACTCGATCCCAGGACCCTGAGATCATGACCTGAGCCGAAGGCAGCGGCCTAACCCACTGAGCCACCCAGGTGCCCCAAACCTGGAATTTTTATCTCCAAATCCACTTCTGGGTCAGAGCCAAGACAGTCTCCCTAAGTCCCCACCAAAAACTACCCTCCATCCATTGGATTTAAAATCCTTCCCTTGGAGATTCAAATTAAAACCACAGTTATAATGGCCAAAATTAGCAAGACAGGAAACAATGTGTGTTGGAGAGGATGTGGAGAAAGGGGAACCCTCTTACACTGTTGGTGGGAATGCAAGTTGGTGCAGCCACTTTGGAAAACAGTGTGGAGATTCCTCAAGAAATTAAAAATAAAAACTTCCCTATGACCCTGCCATTGCACTCCTGGGTATTTACCCCAAAGAAACAGATGTAGTGAAAAGAAGGTCCATCTGTACCCCAATGTTTATAGCAGCAATGGCCATGGTCGCCAAACTGTGGAAAGAACCAAGATGTCCTTCAATGGACGAATGGATAAGGAAGATGTGGTCCATGTACACTATGGAGTATTATGCCTCCATCAGAAAGGACGAATACTCAACTTTTGTTAGAACACGGACGGGACTGGAAGAGATTATGCTGAGTGAAATAAGTCAAGCAGAGAGAGTCAATTATCATATTGTTTCACTTATCTGTGGAGCATAACAAATAACATGGAGGACATGGGGAGATGGAGAGAAGGGAGTTGAGGGAAATTGGAAGGGGATATGGACCATGAGAGACTATGGACTCTGAAAAACAACCTGAGGGTCTTGAAGGGGCGGGGGTGGGAGGTTGGGGGAACCAGGTGGTGGGTATTAGAGAGGGCACATATTGCATGGAGCACAGGATGTGGTGCAAAAACAGTGAATACTGTTACGCTGAAAAGAAATTTTAAAAATAAATAAATAAATAAAATGACTATTTAAAGTTAAGAAAATAAAATAAAATAAAATAAAATCCTTCCCTTGGAGGTTTTATTCCTTCTGCCTCAGACTTGAACCCCAGTAACCTGCATATCCCCTTCTGAGAGGTCCCAATTTAAAAGGGCTTTCAGTCTGGACAACGTAGCCTGACCATTTCAAAGCCACTTCTCAGAACAAATTTACTTTGATTGATAGTAGCTTGAAGCAAAAAGGAAAAGTTGAATGAAGCCCCACAAAGAGGGTGAAAAGCAGAGCACTGGCTAAGCCCTCTAAGCCCTGATTCCCTTCTCTGGGTTCTTGAGGGTGGGAATGATTCCAGGACCCCTAAGATTCCTTCAGCTCTCACATTCCAAATTGTTTGAACCTGAAGTAGGAGAATATTGCCAACAATTGGTTCTTTTTAAATTTGCTAGGCCCAGCTATACTTTTTCTCTACTCCATCATAGAAATGGTGCATTTCTTTTGCACTTTTGAATTTTGGCTTGTTGGTGGGGGGGGGGGGGGAGTGGTGTGTGAAGTGGTGATTTGTGGCTAAGTAGATTGATTTTTAATTTGTCAGCTGCTGAGCCAGGAAATAAAACAAAGAACAAAACAATAACAACAACAAAACCCTCCCCAAAGTAAACAATATAACATACTTGGTTATCTTCAAATGTTGGGCTTCTATTGAAATTGATTGAGGCTATCATTATAAAATAAATTACACATCTCTCGTATCTTTCTCAAAACCCTTGGTGCCCTAAACCAGAATAATCTATGGCCCAGAGAAATGTGTGAAATAACAAACGGGGCTTTAAACAATGAATACATCTACCAAACAGGAGATGCTTTCTCCCATCAGAAGTAACCAGATCCACAGTCCGACCAATTCCCATCCTAGACCTGAAAAGATGGCCTGATTCTCACATCTCACCTGGACAAAGCCCCAGAGTAACTCAGTGTCCCTGCATTATCTAGCCAATTTATGCCATTTTTAGACCCTCTGGCCCCTGCAAGAGGGTGGGGGGGAAGAATGCCATCCAAATGAATGCAATCTAAGTGCTCTGGGTTGACCAGTTAGATCTAGGGCCCAGCTAGTTAGCTACCAATAACCAATGGCTTTCACTCCAGTTTCAGTGAAATCTAGAGCACAATGGCAACAAGGACAGAAGTATCTATAGGCCAGGCCCACTCACAAGTTCTAGTCCTTCTGGCAGTCAACCCATGCAAGAAAACCTTCACTATTCCAGAGTAATGTTTTTATTTCTTCAACCATAACTGCTCCTGAGTTCTGGGCTCCTGGGGATAAGCAAAATAGAAGTAACAGCTGGGAGAAGAAACACCTAAGAAACAGAGATGGAAACAGGAAGCAGGAAGCCTGAGAAAGCATAAGCACCATTTTTTTTTTCCCATAAAGGACCAGACAGTATAAATATTTTAGGTTTTGTGGCCCATATGGTCTGTCAGGACTACTCAGCTCTGCCACTGGAACACGAAAGCAGCCAGGGAAAACACATAAAGGGACAGAAATAACATTTTATGGGGATACAGCTATTTACTAAACAAATGGGGGTTCTCCTGACACCTGTGAGCCAACCCCTGCTCTACATCCAAGGAATCCTTAACATACACTTAAGGATAAAAACGGTAGTAATCTGAAAATCCAATAGAGGTTGTAAAAATATTACAAGCTGTTTATTTTAAAGTACAATGAGACAGTGAAATGCAATTTTAGAGGAAAGGATGGAATTCCTTCAAGCTTGTTACAATGGGATTTACCACTATGTACTGCTCATTGTCAAGCCGTAGAAATTTCACATGTTCACCAAACTATTCTAAGGTCAGACATCTTCTAGTTGCCAGAAGCTCAAACCTTTCAAACTCTTTAAAGCATGGAGAACAGATCCATTACATGTTGAGAATCTGGACTAATGCAATTAAATAACAACCCTATGGCATAGGTATTATTATTATTATTATTATTATCCCCATTTTACAGATAAAGTATTTGAGGTTAAGGAGGCTACCCAAGGTCATATAACCAGCAAGATGCAGGGCCAGGATTTAAACTGATCTTCTTGACATCAGAGCTCTTAGCACCTGAGCAATAATGTCCTCCATACTCTATCCTTCTTGAGGTTTGACACTGTAGCCCATTCTCCTTATATTAAGTCTACAGCTACCCTTGCTTCCGGCCCCATTCTTTTCTTTCTGTTCTATATGTTCCTGGTGGGTCTCCTGTGCTGGTTTCTCCTTCTGGATATCCTTTTAAAAAATGGATATTCTTTGGGTTTCAGAGTCTCCTCTTATTTTATATTCTTTCCCTCAGCTCTGCAGGCTATGCTCAGAGCTTTAAGTTAGTGAAAGCCTCACTGGCTCCAAAATTTCCATCTGTGGTCTAAACCTCTTCATTAAGCTTCAGATCCGTATTCCCAACCATAGATGAAACATCTCTATCAACATCTCATAGGTATCCCAAACTCAACATATCCAATATTTACCTCTTCTCCCCAAAACCCTCCCTGTACAGTTTATTTGATAAGTGGTTCCACCTGTACTTGGAGCCCAAAGAGGCCCTGCACCAAGCCCAAACACCCCGTTGGACAAGCCATGTGGAAAGGCCCTGAAACCACATGCAGAGCAAGGGGGCCCCCCAAGACCCACCTTGCAGTCATCTCCGTCAAGGTTCCAGGCATGTGAATGAAAACAACTAGGACCTGCTGCAGCCCCCTCCAGAACAGACCAGCCCCCAGCTGAACACCAGTGAGGAAGCCCAGTCAACACCAAGTAGAACATAAGATTCACCTCACTGAGCCCAGCTCGAATATCAGACCAAAAAAATCCTGGCATATAATAAAATTGTGTTCATTGACACCCCCAAGAGTTTGAGAAGATTGGTTCCACAGCAATAGATAGCTAGATCTGTTATTCCTTATTATTAACTGAATGTTTGCCCCTACCCCCACCAAATTCACATGCTGAAGCCCTGCCCTCAATGTGATAGTATCTGAAAGTGGGACCTTTGAAGATAATAAGGTTTAGAACAAGTCATGAGGGTAGAAACCCATGATGGGATTAGTGTCCTTATAAGAGAGCCTAGAGCACCCGTCTTCTCTCTCCCCAACCACATGTGGACACAGGGAGAAGGCAGCCCTCTGCAAGCCAGGAAGAGTTCTCATCAGGAACCAAATCTGTCAGCATCTTGAACTTGAACTTTCAGCCTGTAGAACTGTGACAATGAAGTGTCCTACATAAACAGGTGTTTTCTTACAGCAGCCTAAGCCAACTAAGATACTCATTATTACTCTCCATGGATAGAACAATTACAATTGAACCTTAAATGACATTTGTTTGAGCATCCATGAAAAATATGCTCCAACGGTCAGTCCTTACCAATATCGCTTTTATGTCTCCAAGTTATACATCATCTTTTCATTCTAGACTTCTCAGCTTGTCTCTAGAGCTATCTGAAACTTCCAAACATACTGATCTCTTATGTCCTTACTGGCTGGAAGCCTCCTGTGAGTGCTTCTCTAATAATGGAACTTAAACCTTATCAACCTAATTCATTCCTTCCCAACCAAGCCCAGGAGTTTCCCACCACTGAGGAAGACTGCCTTACCCTGGATAGCCTCCTGCTTTTTCCATAACTCAGATAAGGATAAAATGTCATTTTTCACCACACTTACTCCTATGTCTGCCTGTTGGCCCAAACAAGATAACCACATCATGTGCCTGCTCCTCCCTCCACTAAAATTAGGACATCCCAGTTACCTAAGTGACTTACAGATTGCAACCTGTCATTTTCAGGCATCCCCATCCCTTCCTAGGAAAGGACATCAGGTATAGACAGAGTCAGTTAGGAGCAATCATTTTAGTTAAATGCCAAGTTCTGCTTTCTGCTGAAGGAATGTGACAATATCCCCAAATCTGTCAAGTTAATACCTTGGGCCACAATTGAACCACAAAATGTCCAATTTTCAAGCTGTTGAGATACTGCTGTGTTCCCTGTAAGCTGAGTACTCTAAGTCCTTTCCCATAAAGCCAAGTTACTTGTCCATACCTCCTCCCCAAACGGGCATCCAAGTAGTCTCGGATGATTTTTAATACCCCTGAGATTTTAAAAACATAAGTGGGCTCATTAAGCAGACAAATTCATGACCAGTTACCTACAGCAGTACAATCCTTCTCTTCAGTGCAGGACTGCCCTAAATCTTAGGTACCACTCTTGATCTTAGGTACAAGCATCTGTGAAGCAATTGTCCCCAGAAGCAGGAAGCAGCCTTTCGAAAGCAGGAGCAGCTGGTGGGACATAATGCTGTCTGGCTTCCTGGCACCGGTCCCAGAGTGAAACCTAAAATCGTTGTGATTTTTTTTTTTTTATGCCATTCCATTTTCTCCCCAAAGGTATTCTAGAAAAAGCAAACTGCTCTAACATAGAAAAGGTCTTTTCCCATTATTAATAAAACTTACTGATAGGTTCACTAGTTCTTTCTAGCTATCAACGTAAAAACCCCAGGGCTGTAATTCTATCTGGGGGAAGGAGGCATCAGAGTTCAGTATGTCCTTGCATTTCTGATTTTCCAGGTCATCCCATCAGAAAGTGGTCCAGTGGCCATATGACATACAATGCCCAAACTCAAGGGTGTTCGAGAAGACAGTCCCAGAGGCGTTGATTTCCAAAGTGAATTTGTCTTTGGGTAGGAGTCAGCATGGTCCTTAAGTTAGAAAAGTCAATGATACTGATGTAGGTGGGTTAAACAGATGCTTAGAAATAGGGAAGTTAAAATCAAAAGCACTGGGTCCCATCTGCCTGCAGACTGTAAACCAATACTTACAATCTAGTCCTGGGGAAATTCCTCCTCTAACTGAATGGTTGGAGGTTTGGGGGTGGGGAGAGTACCTCCTCACTTTCTAAGGCCCTGGGGGTGACTTCCCCCTAGCTGGGTTTTGGAAAGGGGAAAATGCAGAAGAAGGGAAATCCAGGACAATGGACATTCTAAACCATAACCATAGAAAACAGAATTAGAAGGGGTGCCTGGCTGGCTCAGTTAGAAGAACACAGTGCTCTTGCTCTCAGGGTTGTGAGTTCAATCCCTGCATTGGATAGAAATTACTAAACATAAATAAATTTTAAAAAATAAACAGAATTATGAAATCTAACTCAATATTCCAAAACTTCATCCTCCCAAAGAGAAGTTACCCCAAACACCTGAGAAGTAGTGGAAGGAATATGTTACATGAAAGAAAAAAAGACCTGGATTTCAGCCAAGTATTACTTTACCTTCTGGAATTATTCCTTCTAGAATGTCTAAACTTATAGTCCCAGCTTTCTTTTTAGGTAAAAATCAGAGGAATAGCACACACCCTTTCCTTAATCTCGAGCACTATGATCATAGGAGTTCTTCAGAAGAATATGGTAGAAACTCAAGGGGATTTTTACTGAGTAGTGTTCACTCTGCCCCTCCCTACATCAAATTTTAAAACTAATGGAAATTCTGAGCCCTTGCCATTAAAATAGCAAAAGATAGACATCATTTACTGACTCAGTCCTCATCACTCTCAGAGCATATGGGGCATGAGACATCTTGTCAAACATATGGTGTTCCAAATGTAATAGTGCTAAATATTTAATATTCCACAATGGTTTACTGTAAATCAAGTTGTGAAGAGTTGTAGGCAAACCACCAACTCCCACAGCAAAGGTAAGTTCCACTTCAGCTTTTTTAACTAACTTAATTTTCTGTTGATTAGCTTTCTGTCCAACTAACTCATTGGTTTTAGTTTCGACAGAGAAAAAGTACGTGATCTGGTAAAACCACCAATGCTGGTCAATTCATCTCTCCTTAAAATTCCTGTATCAGCCTGTTTTTGTGCCTCTAAGCTCATTTTTCTAATTATCCAAGGCTCACACTTATCTCCCCAAAGAATATATTAATGGCCATCCTGTCTTTGAAAGAAGTTTTGAACTTTTCTAGATTTTAGACTTCCTAACCATGGTTTTATTTCTTCATATGACTGCCTCACCTAGACTGACCCAATGTACAATAATTATAAGAATCACAATAAAAATAGCATATTCATGTACTCAGTAGATACCATTTGTTAAACTTTATCTTGAATTCCTACATCAACCCTACTGGTAGGTGTTGTTAATCTCTTTTAACCATCAGAGTCTTGGAAAGGCTCAAGGTCACACAGCTTACTGAGCAGCAGAGGTGGGATTTAATGTAATTCTTTCTGAGTGCAAAGTCCATGTGGTTTCATGTAGCAACTACTCGGCAACCCAAGTGGAAGCTATGTTCCCACTGAATCCTCAGAATCAAAAGTCTAGAAAAGGCTATTATGCAGAGTAGAAAACAATGACTCAAGCAACCCTGTAAGCAATTTAGTGCATACATCAGATATGACAGTTTTGTTTTGAATGTGGTCCCATTTTTTCCACTAATCTATTACCCAAATCTGGACACTAAAAATGAAGCTCACCCAAGTCAAAATATAAAGAACAATGAAGCACATCAACCTAAACACTTCTTTTTCACTTAAAAAAATAATTCTAGACATATGAAAAAGGTACAAATATAATATAACCACCCTCCTCCCCTAATGTTAGCATCTTCCATAGCCAGAGTACAATTACTGAGATTAAGAAACTAACACCGACACAATGCTATTAACTGAATTAGAGACTTAATCTGGAGTTCACCAGTTTTCCCAGTGCCAGACTTTTCTCTGTTCCAGAATCCAATCCAGAATCCCCCAAGGCCTTAGTTGAGAGTTACACAGTCTTTCCTTGTCTTTCCTGACCTCAATACTTCTGAGGAATATAGGTAAGTTGTTTTGGAGAATGTTCTTGCTTCAGGCTTTCTTATATTTCCACAAGATTTGAATGAAGTTATGCATTACTGAGAAGAATACCACTGGGACAATGTGTCCTCCTCAGAGCAGGATAATCGGGAAGTACTGACATTGGAATGTCTTCTACCCGGTGATGATAAGTTTGACGGCTTGATTAAAGTGGTGCCTGACAGATTTCTCCACTATGAGGTTAGTCTTTTGCCCTTTGTAATCAAAAGAGATCAGAGGGGCAGAAGGGAGGAGTACTTTGAGACTATACAGGTATCTTGTTTCTCCTCAAATTTCTGCCCACTAACTTTAGTATTCATCTATGAATCCTCTATCACACAATCATTGTGATATTCTCATTCCTTCTACACTTATTAACTGGAATTTGTCTGTAAGGAAGAGCTATTTCTTCTCCCCTTTTATTTATTTATTCATATACTTATGTCCATATGACTCATGGATATTTTACTTTATGGATTATAATCCAATACTATTGTTACTGCTTTTTTGTCTAATATTCCAGTTTGGGCCACTGGCAGTTTTTTTCAGATTGGTTCTGTGCCATTCTAGGGACCTTTTATCTTTTGAGCAGTTCCTTACTTTCTGGCACCACAACATGCTCCAGGCTCATCTTGTGAGCTTCCTGACTCTGTCCTAGACATGCCAAAACATGTTTTGAAGGAGCCCTTGTTCCTTTTATTAGAAAATGATATTTAGAAACCAAGATCTAGGGGGTAGGTGTGCTCATTGCTACAGTGGTGTCATTGCTTCTAGGCCATCTCAGAAAACGGACCTTGGAACTATGTACATATGCATACTATCCCACATGCACACACACATCTATATTTCTGTGTCTATGTATATATTTTTTGAAATAATATGAGTTCATACCAACATCTGATTCCAGTTCTAAAGAATTCCTTTAATAGCTTATCCAATATCTCCCCAATGAATCAAGAAAAATGAAAACAACTTATGCATAAGTGGTTTCCAGATATTTTCTAGGCTAACTATGGCTAAATGCCTATTTATAGAAGATTTTTATTGGAAAAAAAAAAGTTTTATTAGAACACAGCTATGTCCATTAATTTAAGTATTGTCTACAGCTGCTTTCCACTAGAATAAAATAATTTAAAAATTATGACAGAGTTTGTATGGGTCACAAAGTGAAAATGTTTTCTATCTGGTCCTTTACAGAAAATGTCTAAAAACCCCTAGTATCGGTTATGTTTCACATTTTCACTTGGGAGATGGGTAGAAAGATTGTGGGTTCTAATACCATCCTTCCACCATTATTTACTAGCCATGTAGCCTTAGACAAGCCACTGATACCATGTACCTCAGATCTCCCCTTCCTTACAGTGTTACAGGGAAGACTAGAGACCATGACAGTAAAATTCCTGGCATATGATAGATGTTCAACTAACGGTAGCTAGAATTACTTCTGAAGGTTGCTAGAGTTTAGGATGGGATTTTGCACAAAAAGAATCTATATTCAGTGATGGGTAGATGACTAATATAATCTACAGAGTCTGTTTGATGTACAGGGAGCTCAATACTCCTTCCATCACTTACTAGTTGTGAGACCTTGGGCAAGTAACAATATCTTTGAATCTGTTTCTCTTTCCACAAAAGGGTAGCCATAAAAAGCTATGTCTATGAATATCTTTATGCCATGGTACCCAACACCAGTGTGAAGACCAGAGCTGGGATGACTACATCAAAAGTAGAATCAGGATGTGCTAAAATACATGTTCCTGGTCCTAGCCCCAAGGATTCTGAGTCAGGAGGTCCAGAAGAGGGTCCACACTCAGCATTGTTAGTAAACCCCTAAAGTAATCTTGTTACAGGGCCAGGTCTGGGAACCACTGTTAACAGAAAATGTCACACGAATCCCCTCTGTGATCTCATATCAGTCCTATATCCTTACTAGTATCCTGCTACCTTCTTCCCACTCAGGTAAATGTTTGGCCCATTATAGAGTTCCTGCAAGCACTATAGGAAAGTGAAATCCCTTTCTGAGCCACTGCATTGTATGTGTTTAAAGATTAGGTCCTACTGGGTTCTAAAATCTAAGTATGATTCCCCATGTTTCAGAATAAAATCTAATCTTTTCCTTAAACAGCCTGCTCCTTTATAAGAATACACTCTGTAAGCCTCTCCTCATTGTACTGGATCAATAATATGAAACTAAGAACCAAGTGGGACTGTGGAGAGGGAAGAGGGGAGTAAAGATGACCAGGGGCACCAACAGGAGGAGGGCAAATTAAATAAGGTACAGTAAGTAGACTTGTCCCCTAATCCCAGACCACACTCAGCTGACCCTTTCACACACACTGCCCCATTTGTCAGTGAGGAAGACTAAAAAGCAGCGATCAAATCAGGTATAGGGCCTCCTAATCCATATCTGGAACTGACAGCTAGGTTACAGGGATGGGAGACCCCAGGTGGTGCAAGCTGGGATGAAGATCCCTAGGACCTTTTGGATGTGAAGGACATAGATCACTGAATCCAACATATGTCATGAATATATATATATATATGCTAGTACAGTACCCAAATCAAAAGGCAAGATTCCCCTGCTCACTCTTATAAAAATCAACAGATACAACAAGGGCAGGCATATCCAGGAACAAGGATATAACAGGGGTTGTTAAGTTTACTGGTGTTCAAATAGCAGCTTTCAAACTATCTTAACCTTTCATCTGCCAAGAGCTTTCTCTTAATTGAAATGAAATTCACATAACATAAAATTAACCATTTTAAAGTATACAATAGTATTTAGGACATTCACAATGTCATAAGCACCACTTACATCAAGTTCCAAGCATCTTCTTCACTAGAGAAGAAAACTTTGTACCCATTAAGCAGTCTCTCCCATTCCCTTTTCTACCAATAGCTTTTTATAGTGAGAGGTGGATTTTCTCCACAATGAGATTTTATATAGTCACTGTTTGTCTGTTTGTCAAATCTTCTCAAAGACACAGGAACTGGGTGGGAGCAGCTTCCTGGAAAAGTCTAATGTAAGTTTTCCTTTCTCCTACCCTACCCAGTCCAGTGGGAACAGTGCCAACATTTACACATAAACACACACAACACATACACACACCCCGGGCCAGTCAGTTTCAAGTGGTCAATGGCCATGAGAACAAAAATACATCATGAGTGCTCTGAGAGGAACCTCTTTAGTCATCCACAGCATGAGTTACTCCCCCAAATGGGTCTAGACAGAGAGTGGCTCTTACCCGCTGCTTCTCTGGGTCCACATAACGAATGCCAAAATAGTCCTTCTCCAGCAAGCTGTAGTAGTTGCAGATGTGGTCAATAAGAAACTGCCCTTTGGTCTCCCTCTGCAAAAGAAGCACATTTAAGTTTCAGCCAGAGCTCATCTTGTACATTCATGTCTAAAATGTGTCTCATTCGCCCCATAGGTCTGCACTTAGAAAAATGGATTAGCTCACTCCAGTCTCTCAAGCAGGGACTTCTAAACTTTTAATTACAAACCACAGTGAAAAATACATTTTTACCCTGTGAACCATTACACACACACACACACACACACACACAGAGCCAAAGGAAGGCTCTCTAAAAAGAGAGCCAAAGAGACACCAAACAATACCCCGCATAGATGCAATGTACTCTAATGTGTTCTATTTTATTCAGTTATGGACCATTTAATTTTTCAAAAGCTATTTATGACTCAGAACACTGATTTAACAACTCAGTACCTAGTGGAGACCCACAGTTCACAAACCCATACACAATTCCACATGCAGTGCACCTGAATGTTTGTCATAAGTCGGTATGTGTTCGCTCATTCTATCTTCATAAAGATCCTATAAAGAAGGTCCCCATTTTACATCTAAAGAAACAGAAGCACTGAGAGGCTCGGTAGCCCACCCAAAGTCAAACAAGCTGTATAGAGAGCAAGGCAGCACTTGGCCCAGGCCACCAAGCCATAGAATCTGGGCTCCTACCACACAATTTTGTCTCCCCAAAGATGCAGTGAGTACATTGCAACTTTGCTAGAAGGCCCAGTCTGGATGCTATGGGACTACAGTGAATGATGTTAGGCAGAACACCCAAGGTAGAAGCCCTACTGCTTTGGGCCTCAAAACCAATGCATTACATCCATAAGGGACATGGGAGATGGTGAGGCAAGGGGGAGGACAGACTGGGACAAGCCCAGGTGACCTTAGGCAAACTCTCCAGCTGTTTCACATGGGATACTTTTCCTTCTAATTCTGTAAGTGAGAGATTTGTCAGCCAAATCTGACGAAGATGAATACCATTACCACAAAACCCTGTTAATAGCAAGGACTCTCCAAGCCCTCATCAAGATATTTGATAAGATTAATTTCTGCTTCAATCAAAGTTGCTGACAGACCCATGGAATATTTTAGGGGTGGAATGTGACCTATAAAAATAAATGAAGAAACTAGAGATATTAAGTGAGCCACTCCTCCGATCCACTAAAAATAATCTTGAAAGAGGAGGTTGATCTTTGTTACATGATTATCTTTTCATTAGAAACTACTAACATCAGCTCAGAAAGTTGATGAAAAAGCCGCTCACTGGTCTGGGAGGCACTGCACTGAATAAAGGACAGGGGCATATGAGCACATACTGTGATATGAAGCCCCAATTCTCCTGAAATCTCATGGAGTTTAATTCTGAATAATCTTTGAGCCTTTCCTTAATTTGTAAGAGAAACCATCTAATGTAGCTCAAAAGGGACAAAGCATCAAAATGGAATTTTTTTCGATTTCTCTAATTGTTTTTAAACCTGGAAGCTCAAATGACAAGCTGTATCCGATGACAGCTGAATCTAATGCCCACAATATAATCAATGGATTTAGTTCCTTTTACGGATTCACTCTGTAATGCATCCACAGTTAAGAGGCTGCTGAAGAATCAAATCACTGAACATAGCGTGCGAGTCTGTCATTCTGTGACTGGATTACCAAGCTCTCTGCATTAGGATTTACTACGGTGGACTGCCCCCACCATATGCGAGACCCACAAGACATGTGGGTCAAAGTAGCGCTCTGTAATGATGTGGGATTGAGCAGAACTTGATTGTGCCTGACAGCCAGAATTTTGCCCTGAAGATGTACTTAGAAGCACAACAAAGATTTTTTTTTTTTTTAAATGATTCAACTCCCTACCAATACATATTCTCATACTGAGTAAGACCCTTGTGAAAAGGAAATGCCACTGGAGATATTGTGTTGAGTGGAATACACAAATGGGGCTGAACTAGAAATCGATGCTTTCCGCAAAAGCAGGTGAGGCCAGTTTCCATGCTTCCAGGCCACCAGGCCCCTGCTCCTGGAAGCGCTCCCCACAAACACAATACTGCCTCGCAGTGGCCTCGGCATTACCCAGGAGCAAGCCCGTTGCCAACACAGAATCTTGGGCCAAGCTCCAGACTAACAGAACCTAATGTGCCTTTCAGTAAGGTGCCCTGGTTTTTCACATGTTCATTCATTTTGAGATGCATGGGCCTAGTGGAAAATCCCCCATGGGTGAGAAGTGCAACAACTATACTTACCAGCAGATGTCACTGGGTGGGGATGGGGGGGGACCATTTTCTCCACGGAGAATGTCTATGTCTCAACTCACAAAAATGAAAGTATTTTCTAATCTCAAGAACAAAAACTGCCCTTGCATCTAGAGGCTGCCAGCCAGCCTCGTCATCTTGAGCTGCTCTGTGTCGCTACTTCATGCCAAGAAAGCCAGCCTAGAGCCTCACGTTACTCTCTGCTCTGCCTGGAAATCTGGACCACATTCTTAAAGCATTTAGCTTCCTATTATTATCATTTCTGTGCATGAAGCCCAGTTCTTGTGCTAAATGAAAGACCACCTGGGCCTGGGCCCAAGGGTCAGAAGAGCTCATTCAGGATCAGGTGTGTGAGGAGGTCCAGCTGCCCGTTCCACACACCTCAAGGCAGAAGAGGGCCCTGCAGTGAATACTGGCTCTGCTCCCAACTCCCACTCCTAGAACTCTGTGGAACTACTCAAATCCTCTATTGCTTCCTCCTGAGCTTTCTGAGTAGACGTCACTGTTCACCACCCTGCCTGGCAAGCTGGAGGTTATCAAATGAGTAAATGAGGCATTGCTTTTTCTCATGGAAAACCTGCAGTCTAGGAACAGACAGTGAGCCTTTGGAAGACACAAGTCCCCGGGGAGATGGAGAGTCCACACACAGTGGAATTAGCCAACTTTAACCAAAAATTTCAAGGTCTATGTGGTAAAGCAGTTTTCAAAGATTTCAAGAATAAGGACTTCATTTTTTAATGTCAAAGTTTTGTTTCTCCCCCAAGACAGCAGTTGTCCTTTCAATACTGACTAAACAAGGGAGGAAAATTCAAACAGCTAATAGAAACTCTTTAGAGCTATTACCTAAGTCATGTTTTATCATAAAAGTAGCACATAGGAACAACATTAGGACATAAGCATGTGATCTGTTCCTCAAGAAAGTACTTTAAGGGGGCGCCTGGGTGGCTCAGTGGGTTAAGCCGCTGCCTTCGGCTCAGGTCATGATCTCAGAGTCCTGGGATCGAGTCCCGCATCGGGCTCTCTGCTCAGCGGAGAGCCTGCTTCTCTCTCTCTCTCTGCCTGCCTCTCCATCTACTTGTGATTTCTCTCTGTCAAATAAATAAATAAAATCTTTAAAAAAAAAAAAAAAAAAAAAAAAAAAAAAAAAAAAAAAGAAAGTACTTTAAGGATAGACTTTGGATGCGGTCTCTAAGTAAGGTTATACAGTAGGTCTCAGAAATGCACTGAGAGCCTTGAACAGAGAATGTGTTCACCACACATTTAAACTTATGTCCCAATACTGTGGGTCCTCACCACCTAGAGCATATTTTATAAACTGGAGTTTTAAGATCTGTGAGATGATAAATTGTGTCTTGCTGGATGGATTTACAAACACTGTACTAAAATATAATGAATACAATTATTTACAACTGTAGTGTTTTTTTGTTTGTTTGTTTGTTTTTGGTGTTTTTGTTTTGTTTGGTTTTTTACTGTGTTAAAAATCCAAATCAATGCTAGTCAAGGTATGGTCTATAGACTGTGAAGGAATGTAAACTCTTTGTTATTGGTCTTCCGTGAAACAACTGTGGGAAATTAAGGGTATTCTATTTTCACTGTGTGTGTTTGGGAAGTGGGGTTTGTTTGTTGGTGGGTTTTTGGTTTTTGTTTTTGTTTTGTTTTGTTTTGTTTTTAACACATATTGGTCCAAAAGAGATTGAGGAAACAAAATCTAGTACTGGTCTCTCAGCATCAAGAGTTTGAGATGCTCAGACCTAAACCACCACCAGGTCCTGGGTGCTTTGGAGATTTCTTTACTCTAGGAGCCTCAACTCTGTAAAGGGAACTGGGTTCTCTCTCCACCTTCTCTGCCCATTTTCTGATAATTCTTGGTGTATGTGCATATCCCTGAGTTTCTTACAATAATCCCACATTCTCTCAGGGCCCTCTCCCATGAGTTGGAAAGGAACCTACTTGGTGCAATCATAATCTAGCCTACTTTTCAAAAAAAAACCATCTCTCCTCCCCATCCTAAAGTACATACTGGAAAGAAAGAGTCCATTATGTTAGAATTCTGCTTCCACCATTTAACAATCGGGTGACCTTTAGGCAAGTAATGAAATCTGATACTTCATGTCTTCTAGTGTAAAATAGAAATAATGGTAACTTTCAGAAATTAAGCGGTAGATTTGAGGCTCATTCGTATATTTGTTAAATATCTATTTTGCAAGACACTGGGACACAGATTTGAGATAGTGAACAAAACACAATTTGTAATCTCACAGATCTTAAAACTTCAGTTTATAAAATGTGAAAGCATTCTGCAAACTGCAAAGCACATACCCCCTTAAGAGGTCATTACCAATAATATTAAAAATAATCTGATTCTTAAATCTTTGTATCCAATTTTACAGATCCTTTTAGATACACAGAAGGTGAGAGGAACAGTATTTGCTTCCCAGAACTGGCCTCTGGGGAAGAAAAAGTGAACAAAGAGACAAAGAACTCAATTCTGTTCCTCAGCTCTTCTTACAACTAATTGCTGACGATGCATTAATTCGACTCTCTAGTTCCACTGAAGTAAACACAACAAACTATTTGTGCTTAAAAAAGAGCAAGAGAACTCAACTGGCTAAATCAGCCATGGCTTGTCTTCAGTGAAAAAGCATGGCAGATTTCAATTCCTATTTCCTAAACTTCTTTTTTTTTTTTAATTTTTTAAAAATTTTTTCAATTTATTTATTTTCAGAAAAACAGTATTCATTATTTTTTCACCACACCCAGTGCTCTATGCAATCCATGCCCTCTATAATACCCACCACCAGGTACCCCAACCTCCCACACCCCCGCCACTTCAAATCCCTCAGATTGTTTTTCAGAGTCCATAGTCTCTCATGATTCACCTCAAACTTCTAAGCCAAGACATTTCACTACATTTCAGATACTGGTTAAGTGAGGAGGAAGAGTACCAATCCAAAACCACTTAAAGTATTACTACAAATCAAGTTTAAGAGCTCAAATAGCTACCTTCAGGAATTAAAGTATAAACCTCATGGTGATTACCACTCATGGGACACTTATCATACACCAAGGACTAGGTTACAAGCTTTGTAATTAAAATCCTGACAACGGGGGCACCTGGGAGGCTCAGTAGGTTAAAGCCTCTGCCTTCGACTCAGGTCAGGATCCCAGGGTCCTGGGATTGAGCCCCGCATGGGGCTTTCTGCTCAGCAGGGAGCCTGCTTCCCTTCCTCTCTCTGCCTGCCTCTCTGCCTACTTGTGATCTCTGTCAAATAAATAAAATCTTAAAAAAATAAAAATAAAATCCTAACAACATGCTGAAGTAGCTAATATTCTCCCCATCTGTTACAGATTTTTTAGAATCTATCCAGAAATGTTAAGTTGGTTGGTAAGGATGCCAGGGCCACCACCTATGCCTAAGATATTTGCCCATTAGCCACCATTCTCTACGTGGGCACAAACAATATAAGAATACAGGAGAATACACCACCTATGCCTAAGATATTTGCCCATTAGCCACCATTCTCTACGTGGGCACAAACAATATAAGAATACAGGAG